>NC_057808.1:466617453-466618217 GCF_018294505.1 Triticum aestivum
TCGGGTAGAACACATTTACGGAGTTCAAGTTCCTTCACAATGCACTGTATCTCATGAGCTTGTTCAACCACAGAACGGTTATTCACCATCTTGTAGTCATGAAAACTCTCCATGATGTACAGTTCACTGCCTGCATCTGTTGCACTGAATTTTGCATTCAGTGCATCCCACGGAATCTTTCCGTCATTTATGTGCATGTACACATCACACAAACGGTCAGCAAGAACACTCAGAATGCATCCCACAAACATAGTATTGGCTTCCTGGAATTTTCTCCGATCTTCGTCAGTCATTCCCTCTGGAGCACCAACACTAGCGTGGAAAACTTTCAGAGCAGTAAGCCAGAGCGTGGTCTTCACCTGCCACCTCTTAAAGTGCACACTGGTAAACTTATCCGGCCTCAGTGCATGAGCGAATCCAGCCATAGTTAACTCAGGAAATTGCCTATAATTAGGTTTTTGGATTGTTGGAATATTAGGCAAGTTCATGATTAATTCCAGTAAATAATTCATGACTAGAAGAGATACTAGCATGCAATAATCTAGCAAACTAGAAGAACAACAAGACATGCATAACAGCAGCAAACACGTAACAATAGCTGTAGAGACAGACATGAACAGAGGATGTTGGACGTACTGATCGTTAGCTATTATGGGTGCGACGGTGTTGATGACGATGTTGGCGACGATCTGCTGCTGACGGCGATGAATACGACGATGAGTAGCACCGCCCGACTTGGACGGAAGACGACCCGTGATGACGAA
>NC_057808.1:466618227-466657341 GCF_018294505.1 Triticum aestivum
ATTTAAGGAGTTCAAGTTCCTTCACAATGCACTGTATCTCATGAGCTTGTTCAACCACAGAACGGTTATTCACCATCTTGTAGTCATGAAAACTCTCCATGATGTACAGTTCACTGCCTGCATCTGTTGCACCGAATTTTGCATTCAGTGCATCCCACAGAATTTTTCCGTCGTTTATGTGCATGTACACATCACACAGACGGTCAGCAAGAACACTCAGAATGCATCCCACAAACATAGTATTGGCTTCCTGGAATTTTCTCCGATCTTCGTCGGTCATTCCCTCTGGAGCACCAACACTAGCGTGGAAAACTTTCAGAGCAGTAAGCCAGAGCGTGGTCTTCACCTGCCACCTCTTAAAGTGCACACCGGTAAACTTATCCGGCCTCAGTGCATCAGCGAATCCAGCCATAGTTAACTCAGGAAATTGCCTATAGTTAGGTTTTTGGATTGTTGGAATATTAGGCAAGTTCATGATTAATTCCAGTAAATAATTCATGACTAGAAGAGATACTAGCATGCAATAATCTAGCAAACTAGAAGAACAGCAAGACATGCATAACAGCAGCAAACACGTAACAATAGCTATAGAAACAGACATGAACAGAGGATATTGGACGTACTGATCGTTAGCTATTATGGGTGCGACAGTGTTGATGACGATGTTGGCGACGATCTTCTGCTGACGGCGATGAATACGACGATGAGTAGCACCGCCCGACTTGGACGGAAGACGACCCGTGATGACGAATTTGAGCAGTCGCGCACAGCGCTTCCCAAAAACCTAATTCGTCCTCTCCCGGTGCAGGATCGCAAAGACGAACGGTTCCGGATACCTGCTCTCCCACGCGCCGATGCACGCCGGCGTTCGGGATGGAGTAGACTACGATGGCGGCGCAAGTTGTGAGATGAGGCAAAACCCTAGGTGTTTTTTCGGTGTGTCTCTGGCCGCAACCGGTAGCTGTATATATATATTAGGACCAGAGGCGGTCTGCCAAGACATAAAAATAAAACGGCAAAAGGAAGTTGCGCTCCTGCAAGGAGACGGACCGGATTTCAGCGGACCATTCACGCCACGCCACGCCTCGCCTCGCCTCGCCACGGCCCGGCCAGGCGAGGCGAGCGAGCGCGCGCGTGTGGTTTTCCCTTTCTCTTCTCACACACCACTTAGAGTGGTGGAGAGAACCCACTATATAAAGAGGTCCAACTCTTCTTCAACTTCCAAGGTGGGACTAAACTTAGCACCACCACTTGCCATTTTACACATGGGCTTTGAGATTTCAGAAATTGATATGGGCCTAGCCCATTAATTCTAACACAATGCGTACTTGATATGCCCATGCCAATCCGATGTCCCAAAAAAATCTCCTCCCTTCTTCCGTAAAAAATAAATCACGGATGACATTATCAGTTATTGTATTTTGATTGGACTTTTTTTTTGCGTGGGATGCTCGGACTCTTTATTATAGTTGGTGGCCGTACTTCTTTTAGATGGTTAGCAGCGGCACTATCCAATGCCAACTTATGTATATGTCAGATTGTCTCACATAGATTTTTTTTAATTGAAAAGGCATATGACTTGGATGAAAGACGTGTTGAAGTATTTCTACGTGACATGCCAACTATTTGTGCGTGACTATATTTTGTTTGTAACGCTATATATTTTGAATCTCAACCATTAATATCTAATATTGACGATCAAGATTATTTAATCTATGTGGACGAATATAATGGCTTGTTTGCCTCTTGTCTTAATTATATAATAGATAGATTGCACCAATCGTTCTAAGTTAAGGTCTACCAAAAATAATAGGACATGTAAGATTGCAATCTATATCAAGAACAATAAAATCTACGGGCACATAATTCCTATTTGCAACAATAAGAACATCATTAATCCTTCCCATAGGTTTCTTAATGGCGGAATCCGCAAGATGCAAATTTAAAGAACAATCATCAAATTCACGGAAACCTAACACATCACACAAAGTTTTTGGAATTGTGGAACACTAGCACCCAAATCACATAAAGCATAACATTCATGATTTTTAATCTTAATTTAATAGTATGTTCCCACTCGTCATAAAGTTTTCTAGGGATATAAACTTCTAATTCAAGCTTTTTTTCATAGGATTGCATTAAAGCATCAACGATATGTTTGGTAAAAGCTTTATTTTGACTATAAGCATGAGGAGAATTTAACACGGATTGCAACAAGGAAATCAATCTATCAAAGAACAATTATCATAATTAAATTCCTTGAAATTCAAAATAGTGGGTTCATTGCTATCTAAAGTTTTGACCTCTTCAATCCCACTTTTACCAATTTTTGCATCAAGATCTAAAATCTCTGAATCATGGGGACGCCTTTTAACTAAAGTTGACTCATCTCCAGTCCCATCTTTATCAAGATTCATATTGGAAAACAAAGATTTAATAGGGGACACATCAATCACTTTGAGATCATATCATTATTACCTTCTAGATCTTCCGGTTTGCCGGCCATCTTATTAACTAAGGTGGCCTGCTTATCTATGACAGCCTATTTTTTGCCCTCTTTTATTTGCCTGATTTTCATTTGTATTGATTTTGAAATTTGGAGTTTTTGAATCTTTTCATATGGACTTAAACACTTGGGTACCCCTTGGCTTTCACCCAAGTGCCCCACTTCCCTCTCTAATCCTCATTTCCTCTCTGGTTCACATCAAAATAATATTTGGAATATTTTTCTTTATGAAAAATATTCATTTCCCTCTCTTAAACCCTAGCTAGATCAATGTGCTCCAAAGCAACCCCAATTTTTCTTGCCCACAAAAATCTGAGAAAAATCACAAATATTCTTTGAACCCTAGGGCACCTTCCTGAGAAAAAATATTTCACCACTTTTTGGAATATTTTTTCTATAGAAAATGTTTTCTGTTCTAGACAGAAATGGTGGTTTCTACAGCAACTACCATTGTGCTTGCTCCAATGTGGCTGATTTTTCTTGTGTATCATCACCTTAGTAGATGATTGCTAACCTCCAAAGCCCAGCTCCCAACTCCCAGTCGTTTGACCTCAGTAACCTCTCAAAGTTACTGATCAGAAACTTACTAGGCTTGTGAAATCTTTTCTACTGCGTCTGGATCCAAACCAAAGCGTGGTAATCTTCAAAACTACCACGAACAACAAGCCAGACATGAGTTTTGGACTTAGGTCGGCCTGAGTGCAAAGTTCACGCGGTGACCACGCGTGTACACGATGCCAACCTGCTTGTCGACGCGCTCTAAGCGCCGCCGAGCGCTCTGTTTCGCACGTGCTCGCTTCCCCGCCTGCCTAAGCATGCCAAACCTCGCCACAATCTTTGTCCTAGCTCCCTTAACTCTCCCCTGGCACTCGCCGACGCCGGAGCTCGCCGCAACGAGCACGGGCGCGGTCCGGCCAACGCAACAGTGCGCTCTGCACTGTGCTCGTCGCCTTCCTCTCGATCCTATGCTCGTCCCCGTTCGCCCACAGTCCCCCCGTGAGCTGCGTCGCCTTCTCCCCCTCTCACTGACGCCGCTCGTCGCCGGGCGCCATGTCCAGGTGTCACCGGCGGAACCCGATCCCCCCCTCGATGCTCGCCTATAAATGGAGCCACCCCCAGCCTCCTCGAGCACCATCCCCCACTCCCACACACTCCACAACCTCGTAGAGAACCGTAGACCGGTCGGGCAGGCCGCCGTCCCCGAGCTCGAGCTCGCCGGCGATCCCCTCGGGTCGTCTCCGTAGCTCTGGTCCCTCCCAGGCCTGGGCAACCCTTCCAGGGCCTCCGCCACTCTGCGGTGGTGCCCTTCCGCCCGGTTGGAGCCCCTGGAGTCGCCTTTGCTCGCCGTCATTGTCGTCTCCGGCGAGCTCCGCTTTCTGTCTCTGCTAGAGAGGACGATTCCGACGCCGTCCGACCACCCCTAGCTACTCTACGGGTATGGGCAGGTGCGCCTCCGTCTCCTCTCTCGATCCCTCCCTCTCGTTTTGGCCAAGGAGCCCTCGTCACCGGCGTGAGCTCCGGCGAAGCCGCACCGTCCCCTGTTTCTTTCTCCCTCTCCCCCTCACCTGACTAGTGGGGCCGCTAGTCAGCCACTCAGTACGCGCGCGAAGCGGTACGAGTGGTGGCGCCCTGAGGCTTTACGCCTTCGACGTCACCCCCAGTCTATTTTTATTTAAATTCAAATTTCATTTATATCCAGAGAGCTTCAAACAGCTATAACTCTTCAAGCATAAGTCCAAATGAATTGATTCTTTTTGCATTGTGTTCTTTGCAAAGAAATCTAGCAGCTCACCAAAAATGGGATTTTTCCCTGCTGTCTAGATTTTCTGGTGATTTTCAGAAGGGCACTTGATGTTTTCTTTTTGTGTTTATAAATATTTTCAGAGAGTGGAGCTTGTCTTGAGGATCACCAGAAGGCTTGTGAACCTCATCTGCATTAAGGCAAGCCACAGCAACATTTTCATGGTGCCATTTCAATATTTGTGATTTTCCTACTTGAATGAATGATTTAATCCATGCATTTAAATCACTATTGTGTTATTTATATTCTGTCAAGTGCTTGTTTAAGTTAATATGCTTGTGTTATAGAAAGTTTAAAGCTAACTAAGTTGGCAAAGAAACTAGAAATTAATTTTTGTTATGAAAGAGTAATATAGTTATGGATATAAATAATTAATTGGAGTTATTCTTCTTGCATGAGAAAAATGATAAAAATTGCTAGAAAAGATTCTGTTTAAAGTGAAGTTTAATCTTAACCAGAGAAGTGTCAAGAGTTGTTGATGGTTATGCTTAGTGTGAATATAGTTGACTCAATCTTTTCCGTTAATATGTGATGCATATGTTAGTGTTGCATTTCATGGCATACTATGACACCGGTTATTTTCAATTTAAGTTGAACCTAATAATAACACAACTTGAATATATATCGTTGACCGGGTCATGGTGCCACTAAATCGAGTTTTTCCCAGTGCAACCACATTTGCCTTTATGGGAAGGCCTTTATTCGGTCCGTTGTCATGCCTCTGGTCGGTGCCTCCAACGAGGGAAGGTTATGGGCATGCGGTACCCTGGCCCGGTAAGCAGACATAACCTTGTGTGCCCGTTGTTGAGATTTTTGGTACCGGTCCCCGTGAGGGACGTTTATGTTTTGGCCACGACGGTGGTCGTTGTGTGTTTGGTAGACACGGGGCCACCTAGGACTAGCCCAGTTGGGAGTGGGTCGGAGTGGCCGAGAGAGTGTCATGGCAATGGAGGGGTTTCGTCGGAATGTCGTTGGTCCACCCGAATGGGAGTACGAGGCCATGGGTTCCGTGGTGTGGGTACGGTGTGCTACCTCTGCAGAGTGTATTAATCTATCGATAGCCGCGTCCACGGTTACGGACACGCTCGAAAGTAGGTCACACCATGGGTCAACATTTAATAAATCTTGCACACTAAGTTATGAACTTTGCACTGTTGATGATGGCGGGAAGGTCATATTGTTGTTGAGACCAATTGTTGGTCGTGGTTGTGATCGCTGGAAGGATCACCGTTTAAGACCCAGTGTTGGTCGTGGCTGCGATCGCCGGAATGATCACGAGATATCCATAGTTAAAATCATGAGGTTGGTTGTGATCCAAGAGCGATCACCGTTGGTAAGTCAGTCCGTGGGACTTGTCGCACAAGAGCATGATCACATCATGTCGGTCATTTTGTTGCATTATTAATAATTGGTTAATTATCATGATATTGTTTGTCATTATGTTTATGCTTGTTTTGAGCTTGCAAGTGAAGGAAATATGCCTTAGAGGCAATAATAAAGTTATTATTTATTTCCTTATATCATGATAAATGTTTATTATTCATGCTAGAATTCTATTAACCGGAAACATAATACATGTGTGAATACATAGACAAACAGAGTGTCACTAGTATGCCTCTACTTGACTAGCTCGTTAATTAAAGATGGTTATGTTTCCTAACCATAGACATGAGTTGTCATTTGATTAAGGGGATCACATCATTAGGAGAATGATGTGATTGACTTGACCCATTCCGTTAGCTTAGCACTTGATCGTTTAGTATGTTGTTATTGCTTTCTTCATGACTTATACATGTTCCTATGACTATGAGATTATGCAACTCCCGTTTATCGGAGGAACACTTTGTGTGCTACCAAACGTCACAACGTAACTGGGTGATTATAAAGGTGCTCTACAGGTGTCTCCGAAGGTACTTGTTGGGTTGGCGTATTTCGAGATTAGGATTTGTCACTCCGATTGTCGGAGAGGTATCTCTGGGCCCACTCAGTAATGCACATCACTATAAGCCTTGCAAGCGTTGTAACTAATGAGTTAGTTGCGAGATGATGTATTACGGAATGAGTAAAGAGACTTGCCGGTAACGAGATTGAACTAGGTATTGAGATACCGACGTGTCTCGGTCATGTCTACATAGTTCTCGAACCCGTAGGGTCCGGACGCTTAACGTTTCGATGAAAGTTATATTATGAGTTTATAAGTTTTGATGTACCGAAGGTTGTTCGGAGTCCCGGATGTGATCACAGACATGACGAGGAGTCTCGAAATGGTCGAGACATGAAGATTGATATATTGGAAGCCTATATTTGGATATCGGAAGTGTTCCGGGTGAAATCGGGATTTTACGGTAGTACCGAGGGGTTACCGGAACCCCCCGGGGGCTTAATGGGCCATAGTGGGCCTTTGTGGAGAAGAGGAGAGGCGGGCAGGGCCGCGCGCCCCTCCCCCCCTAGTCCGAATAGGACAAGGAGAGGGGGGCGGCGCCCCCATTTCCTGCCTCTCTCCCTCCTCTTTCCCCCTCCACTCCTAATCCAACTAGGAAAAGGGAGGGAATCCTACTCCCGATGGGAGTAGGACTCCACCTGGCGCGCCCCTCCTGGCCGGCCGCACCTCCCCCTTGCTCCTTTATATACGGGGGCAGGGGGGCACCCTAGAGAGACAACAATTGATCGTTTGATCTTTTAGCCGTGTGCGGTGCCCCCCTCCACCATAGTCCACCTCAATAATACTGTAGCGGTGCTTAGGCGAAGCCCTGCGTCGGTAGAACATCATCATCGTCACCATGCCGTCGTGCTGACGAAACTCTCCCTCAACACTCGGCTGGATCGGAGTTCGAGGGACGTCATCGGGCTGAACGTGTGCTGAACTCGGAGGTGCCGTGCGTTCGGTACTTGATCGGTCGGATCGTGAAGACGTACGACTACATCAACTGCGTTGTGCTAACGCTTCCGCTTTCAGTGTACAAGAGTACGTGGACAACACTCTCCCCTCTCGTTGCTATGCATCACCATGATCTTGCGTGTGCGTAGGAATTTTTTTGAAATTACTACGTTCCCCAACAGTGGCATCCGAGCCATGTTTTATGCGTTGATGTAATATGCACGAGTACAACACAAGTGAGTTGTGGGCAATACAAGTCATACTGCTTACCAGCATGTCACACTTTGGTTCGGCGGTATTGTTGGATGAAGCGGCCCGGACCCACATTACGCATACGCTTACGCGAGACTTGTTCTACCGACGTGCTTTGCACACAGGTGGCTGGCGGGTGTCAGTTTCTCCAACTTTAGTTGAACCAAGTGTGGCTACGCCCGGTCCTTGCGAAGGTTAAAATAGCACCAACTTGACAAACTATCGTTGTGGTTTTGATGCATAGGTAAGAACGGTTCTTGCTATGCCCGTAGCAGCCACGTAAAATTTGCAACAACAAAGTAGAGGACGTCTAACTTGTTTTTGCAGGGCATGTTGTGATGTGATATGGTCAAGACGTGATGCTAAATTTTATTGTATGAGATGATCATGTTTTGTAACTGAGTTATCGGCAACTGGCAGGAGCCATATGGTTGTCGCTTTATTGTATGCAATGCAATCGCCCTGTAATGCTTTACGTTATCACTAAGCGGTAGCGATAGTCGTAGAAGCATAAGATTGGCGAGACGACAACGATGCTATGATGAAGATCAAGGTGTCACGCCGATGATGATGGTGATCATGACGGTGCTTCGGAGATGGAGATCACAAGCACAAGATGATGATGGCCATATCATATCACTTATATTGATTGCATGTGATGTTTATCTTTTATGCATCTTATCTTGCTTTGATTGACGGTAGCATTATAAGATGGTCCCTCACTAAATTATCAAAGTATAAGTGTTCTCCCTGAGTATGCACCGTTGCGAAAGTTCTTCGTGCAGAGACACCACGTGATGATTGGGTGTGATAGGCTCTACGTTCAAATACAACGGGTGCAAAACAGTTGCACACGCGGAATACTCAGGTTAAACTTGACGAGCTTAGCATATAACAGATATGGCCTCGGAACACTGAGACCGAAAGGTCGAGCGTGAATCATATAGTAGATATGATCAACATAGTGATGTTCACCATTGAAACTACTCCATCTCACGTGATGATCAGACATGGTTTAGTTGATATGGATCACGTGATCACTTAGAGGATTAGAGGGATGTCTATCTAAGTGGGAGTTCTTAACTAATATGATTAATTGAACTTAAATTTATCATGAACTTAGTCCTGGTAGTATTAGCATATCTATGTTGTAGATCAATAGCTCGTGTTTAGCTCCCCTGTTTTATTTTCGATATGTTCCTAGAGAAAACTAAGTTGAAAGATGATAGTAGCAATGATGCGGATTAGATTCGTGATCTGAGGTTTATCCTCATTGGTGCACAGAAGAATTATGTCCTTGATGCACCGCTAGGTGACAAACCTATTGCAGGAGCAGATGCAGATGTTATGAACGTTTGGCTAGCTCAATATGATGACTACTTGATAGTTTAGTGCACCATGCTTAAACGGCTTAGAATCGGGACTTCAAAGACGTTTTGAACGTCATGGACCATATGAGATGTTCCAGGAGTTGAAGTTAATATTTCAAGCAAATACCCGAGTTGAGAGATATGAAGTCTCCCACAAGTTCTATAGCTAAAAGATGGAGGAGAATAGCTCAAGCAGTGAGCATGTGCTCAGATTGTCTGGGTACTACAATCGCTTGAATCAAGTGGGAGTTAATCTTCCAGATAAAATAGTGATTGACAGAACTCTAGTCACCATCACCAAGTTAGTAGAACTTCGTGATGAACTATAATATGCAAGGGATAATGGAAACGATTCCCAAGCTCTTCGTGATGCTGAAATCGACGAAGGTACAAATCAAGAAAAGCATCAAGTGTTGATGGTAAACAAAACCACTAGTTTCAAGTAAAGGGACAAAGGGAAGAAAGGGGAACTTCAAGAAGAACGGCAAGCAAGCTGCTGCTCAAGTGAAAAAACCCAAGTCTGGACCTAAGCCTGAAACTGAGTGCTTCTACTGCAAAGGGACTGGTCACTGGAAGTGGAACTACCCCAAGTAATTGGCGGATAAGAAGGATGGCAAAGTGAACATAGGTATATTTTATATACATGTTATTGATGTGTACTTTACTAGTGTTTATAGCAACCCCTCAGTATTTGATACTAGTTGAGTTGCTAAGAATAGTAACTCGAAACGGGAGTTGCAGAATGAACAGAGACTAGTTAAGGGTGAAGTGACGATGTGTATTGGAAATGGTTCCAAGATTGATATGATCATCATCGCACACTCGCTATACTTTCGGGATTAGTGTTAAACCTAAAATAAATGTTATTTAGTGTTTGCGTTAAGCATGAATATGATTGGATCATGTTTATTGCAATACGGTTATTCATGTAAGTTAGAGAATAATTGTTGTTCTGTTTACATGAATAAAACCTTCTATGGTCATACACCCAATGAAAATGGTTTGTTGGATCTAGATCGTGGTGATACACATTTTCATAATATTGAAGCCAAAAGATGCAAAGTTAATAATGATAGTGCAACTTATTTGTGGCACTGCCGTTTAGGTCATATTGGTGTAAAGCGCATGAAGAAAATCCAGGCTGATGGGCTTTTGGAATCACTTGATTATGAATCAGTTGATGCTTGCGAACCATGCCTCATGGGCAAGATGAAAAGACTCCGTTCTACGGAACAATGGAGCGAGCAACAGATTTGTTGGAAATCATACATACTGATGTATGTGGTCCGATGAATATTGAGGCTCGCGGCAGGTATCATTATTTTCCGATCTTCACAGATGATTTGAGCAGATATGAGTATATCTACTTGATGAAACACAAGTCTGAAACATTTGAAAAGTTCAAAGAATTTCAGAGTGAAGTGGAGAATCATCGTAACAAAAATAAAAGTTTCTACGATATGATCGGAGAACTAAAATATTCGAGTTACGAGTTTGGCCTTCAGTTAAAACAATGTGAAATAGTTTCACTACTCACGCCACCTGGAACACCACAGTGTAATGGTGTGTGCGAACGTTGTAATCGTAATCTACTAGATATGGTGCGATCTATGATGTCTCTTACTGATTTACCGCTATCGTTTTGGGGTTATGCTTTAGAGACGGCCGCATTCACGTTAAATAGGGCACCATCAAAATCCGTTGAGATGACGCCTTATGAACTGTGGTTTGGCAAGAAAGCAAAGTTGTCATTTCTTAAAGTTTGGGGCTGCGATGCTTATGTGAAAAAGCTTCAACCTGATAAGCTCGAACCCAAATCGGAGGAATGTGTCTTCATAGGATACCCAAAGGAGACTGTTGGGTACACCTTCTATCACAGATCCGAAGGCAAGAATTTTGTTGCTAAATTCGGAATCTTTCTGGAGAAGGATTTTCTCTCGAAAGAAGTGAGTGGGAGGAAAGTAAAACTTGATGAGGTAATTGTACCTTCTCCCGAATTGGAGAATAGTTCATCACAGAAATCAGTTCCTGTGATGCGTACACCAATTAGTGAGGAAGTTAATGATGATGATCATAAAACTTCGGATCAAGTTACTACAGAACTTCGTAGATCAACCAGAGCACGACCCGCACCAGAGTGGTACGGTAATCATGTACTGGAAGTCATGTTACTAGACCATGATAAACCTACGAACTATGAGGAAGCGATGATGAGCCCAGATTCCGCGAAATGGCTTGAGGCCATGAAATCTGAGATGAGATCCATGTATGAGAACAAAGTATGGACTTTGATTGACTTGCCCAATGATCGGCGAGCCATTGAGATTAAATGGATCTTCAAGAGGAAGACGGACGCTGATAGTAGTGTTACTATCTACAAAGCTAGAATTGTCGCAAAAGGTTTTCGACAAGTTCAAGGTGTTGGCTACGATGAGAGTTTCTCACTCGTATCTATGCTTAAGTTTGTCCGAATCATGTTAGCAATTGCCGCATTTTATGAAATCTGGCAAATGGATAAACAAAACTGCATTCCTTAATGGATTTATTAAAGAAGAGTTGTATATGATGCAACTAGAAGGTTTTGTCAATCCTAAAGGTGCTAACAAAATATGCAAGCTCCAGCGATCCATCTATGGACTGGTGCAAGCATCTCGGAGTTGGAATATACGCTTTGATAAGTTGATCAAAGGATATAGTTTTATACAGACTTGCGGTGAAGCCTGTATTTACAAGAAAGTGAGTGGGAGCACTACAACATCTCTGATAAGTATATGTGAATGACATATTGTTGATCGGAAATAATGTAGAATTATTCTGCAAAGCATAAAGGAGTGTTTGAAAGGAGTTTTTCAAAGAAAGACCTCGGTGAAGCTTCTTACATATTGAGCATCAAGATCTATAGAGATAGATCAAGACGCTTGATAAGTTTTTCAATGGGTACATACCTTGACAAGATTTTGAAGTAGTTCAAAATGGAACTGTCAAAGAAAGAGTTCTTGCCTGTGTTACAAGGTGTGAAATTGAGTAAGACTCAAATCCCGACCACGGCAGAAGATAGAAAGAGAATGAAAGTCATTCCCTATGCCTCAGCCATAGGTTCTATAAAGTATGCCATGCTGTGTACCAGATCTATTCTATAGCCTACACTGATTTTGGCAAGGGAGTACAATAGTGATCTAGGAGTAGATCACTGGACAGCGGTCAAAATTATCCTTAGTGGAATAAGGATATGTTTCTAGATTATGGAGGTGACAAAAAGGTTCGTCGTAAAGGGTTACGTCGATGCAAATTTTGACACTGATCCAGATGACTCTAAGTCTCAATCTGGATACATATTGAAAGTGGGAGCAATTAGCTAGAGTAGCTCCGTGCAGAGCATTGTTGACATAGAAATTTGCAAAATACATACGGATCTGAATGTGGCAGACCCGTTGACTAAACTTCTCTCACAAGCAAAACATGATCACACCTTAGTACTCTTTGGGTGTTAATCACATAGCGATGTGAACTAGATTATTGACTCTAATAACCCTTTGGGTGTTGGTCACATGACGATGTGAACTATGGGTGTTAATCACATGGTGATGTGAACTATTGGTATTAAATCACATGGTGATGTGAACTAGATTATTGACTCTAGTGCAAGTGGGAGACTGAAGGAAATATGCCCTAGAGGCAATAATCAAGTTATTATGTATTTCCTTATATCATGATAAATGTTTATTATTCATGCTAGAATTGTATTAACCGGAAACATAATACATGTGTGAATACATAGACAAACAGAGTGTCACTAGTATGCCTCTACTAGACTAGCTCGTTAATTAAAGATGGTTATGTTTCCTAACCATAGACATGAGTTGTCATTTGATTAACGGGATCATATCATTAGGAGAATGATGTGATTGACTTGACCCATTCCGTTAGCTTCGCACTTGATCGTTTAGTATGTTGCTATTGGTTTCTTCATGACTTATACATGTTCCTATGACTATGAGATTATGCAACTCCCGTTTACCGGAGGAACACTTTGTGTGCTACCAAACATCACAACGTAACTGGGTGATTATAAAGGTGCTCTACAGGTGTCTCCGAAGGTACTTGTTGGGTTGGCGTATTTCGAGATTAGGATTTGTCACTCCGATTGTCGGAGAGGTATCTCTGGGCCCACTCAGTAATGCACATCACTATAAGCCTTGCAAGCATTGTAACTAATGAGTTAGTTGTGGGATGATGTATTACGGAACGAGTAAAGAGACTTGCCGGTAACGAGATTGAACTAGGTATTGAGATACCGACGATCGAATCTCGGGCAAGTAACATACCGATGACAAAGGGAACAAGGTATGTTGTTATGCGGTCTGACTGATAAAGATCTTCGTAGAATATGTGGGAGCCAATATGAGCATCCAGGTTCCGCTATTGGTTATTGACCGGAGACGTGTCTCGGTCATGTCTACATAGTTCTCGAACCCGTAGGGTCCGCACGCTTAACTTTTTGATGACAGTTATATTATGAGTTTATATGTTTTGATGTACCGAAGGTTGTTCGGAGTCCCGAATGTGATCACGGACATGACGAGGAGTCTCGAAATGGTCGAGACATGAAGATTGATATATTGGAAGCCTATATTTGGATATCGGAAGTGTTCCGGGTGAAATCGGGATTTTACCGGAGTACCGAGGGGTTACCAGAACCCCCGGGGGGCTTAATGGGCCATAGTGGGCCTTTGTGGAGAAGAGGAGAGGCGTCCAGGGCAGGGCCGTGCGCCCCTCCCCCCCTAGTCCGAATAGGACAAGGAGAGGGGGGCGGCGCCCCCCCTTTCCTTCCTCTCTCCCTCCTCTTTCCCCTCCACTCCTAATCCAACTAGGAAAAAGGAGGGAGTCCTACTCCCGATAGGAGTAGGACTCCACCTGGCGCGCCCCTCCTGGCCGGCCGCACCTTCCCCCCTTGCTCCTTTATATACGGGGGCAGGGGGCACCCCAGAGAGACAACAATTGATCGTTTGATCTTTTAGCCGTGTGCGGTGCCCCCCTCCACCATAGTCCACCTCGATAATACTGTAGCGGTGCTTTGGCGAAGCCCTGCATCGATAGAACATCATCATCGTCACCACGCCGTCGTGCTGACAAAACTCTCCCTCAACACTCGGCTGGATCGGAGTTCGAGGGACGTCATCGGGCTGAATGTGTGCTGAACTCGGAGGTGCCGTGCGTTCGGTACTTGATCGGTCGGATGGTGAAGACGTACGACTACATCAACCGCGTTGTGCTTGCGCTTCCTCTTTCGGTCTACAAGGGTACGTGGACAACACTCTCCCCTCTCGTTGCTATGCATCACCATGATCTTGCGTGTGCGTAGGAATTTTTTTGAAATTACTACGTTCCCCAACAGCAAGTACATTCAATGTACTGACCTGGCGTGTCATGCCAGATTTCAGGAAAGTCCCGTTGGAAAGGAGTGATGTTCGAGTCTAGATCATGTCCACATCGGTGTCCCTGTGCTATGGAGTTTCTGCTACGACGTTGTTCCGCTGACGCGTAGTTGTGATGATCGAAGCCCCTTTATGTTCACTAAATAATGTACATATTGTTCAGCCGCACCGTGTGTGCCGCTTGGCCTCGCTACCTGTAATATAAACTTTGATCCGCTAGCACCAATAAAGCAGTTGTTTTCTGTACCAAGATGTTGTGTGTTGCCAGGAGACATGGTCTCTGGGCTGGCAATGCATGGTAAACCGGTCGCTCTGAGCCGGATTCCACAACGCTTGGTATCAGAGCCGCGCTGACTGTAGGCCACGCTAGACTACGACGTGTTAACCGGACATTAGATACGAGTTTTATTTGAGTGCCAGTAGCATTGGTAGCTGGTTGTTGCACTGCATGCACTTGTTTTAATTTTTATGCTAACCTACTAATGGTTGTGAGTGTAGATGGCTCTGATGCCGTATCCGTGCCAGTTGCAGCTGATGCCGTTCACGTTGCCGCATCTCCTTCGTAACGTGTGGCGTCGGCTGTACCCCCTCGGTGACGATCCAGTCTATCGTGCGTACCGGGAGCGTCTAGCTGACTCAGTGTATGAGTATCACGCAGTGGTTACTCTGCGCACCAGTTCTGATTCTAGCACCTACACTCGTACCTCTCGGAGCAGTTACGCTTCTACCGCTTCTCAGCCTGTCCAGTTTGCTGCATTCGAGGTCCTTGTCGAGCTTCGTTACAACAAGGTCCGGATGCAGAACCACCCAGGTTTCTATTACTATCCTTCTCTGCACGACAATGGTCGTGTCTGTTTCCCTATCATTGATCTGGAGTCTGATAGTGTTGCTAGCCACCCTGCTCGTTATGTCACTGCTAGCTATCTTATGATCCATGAGCTGGCTCGAGAGCTAACTCGCGCTCGTACTGCTTTAGCCTCTGCTTTAGTCTCTACTAGATCTGCCACTACTCCATCCTCCCTGGGATTTACTCCTTATATTCCAGCCAGTTCTAGCTCCACTGTTGCACCGGTTACTCCTCCGAGTAGGTCGGGCGCCTCGACCGTGAATCCTCTCAGTGCAACTGCTGAGTGGGTTTCACTCCTCACTACTCCTGTAGCCCCGATGCTTCACCCTACACCTGCCCTTGAGGGGGAGCCCTCTAGGCAGCGTCGTCGTGTTACCTTTAACCCGAAGGTCTAAGTTAACCTCGTCAGTTCAGGATCCGAGTCCGCTTCAGGAGAGGACCCAACACAACCAGCAGAGCAGTAGAGCTCCTGATTATTCGCAGTCATCAGGATGGTGTACTAGTATAGTCGCATGAGTCATGAGGTTTCGTTGCATGTATGAGAGTAGTTGAACCTGGCATGTTGTTTATTTTTCATGTATGAGTCTATGTATAATTATGTTGGAACTCTATTTTATTCGCCGTGCTTTCTTCGTCATTTCAGCTTTTCTCGGGCTTTTGTTGCTGGCTTTTCCCCAATTTGTTTTGAATGTTTCTCATCTCGGTTGCGTTGTCTTGGGAAAAATCACAATAGGATGCCGCAGGGAGGCAGCAGTAGCAACGTTCGCGAGGGTACCCCTGTTCGTCGTTCCGCACGACAGGCAGGACACTCCCCCGAGCCATACGTTCCACCACCGCCTCCATCGCCAAATCCGCCCTCCACCGAGCAAATTCTGCGTATGTTTGAGGAAAGACGAAATAATGATCTGATTGAAATCTTAAGAAGTGTGCAAGCTATGGTTGGGCAGAATGGAAATCAGAATGGTCACCACTCCAAGCTATCAGACTTTCAGAGGGCCAAGCCTCCCAGTTTCAGTCAGGTTCTTGATCCCTTGGATGTAGACGATTGGTTATGAACCATGGAGAGAAAGCTTGAGATTTCTCGTACTGAAGAAGATGATAAAGTTCCGTTTGCAATCCATTATATTGAAGGCGTTGCTGCCATATGGTGGGAAAATGCCAAAGCCATGTGGCCTGCTGATGAAGAAATTACCTGGACAAAATTCAAGGATCAGTTCCGGAAATATCATATCCCTACTGGAATTATGAAGACTAAGCAGCGTGAATTTCTCGCACTCCTCCAAGGAAATCAGTCTGTGGGTGAATATTTGCAAAAAATCAATCATCTGGCCCGTTACTCCCTCTCTGACGTGGCCACCGAAGAAAGAAATATTGATAGATTTCTTGGTGGATTAAACCCGCAACTCCGGTGTACTCTCAGCATGTTTGATTTCCCAGATTTCCAAACTCTGGTGAACAAAGCTTTCATTGCTGAAAGGGAGCACAAGCTCGTATCAAACAACAGGCCTGTCAATAACGATCACAAGCGCAAATTTGAGCCAAAGAAAGATGGGCAACCCGTGTGTTGGGGATATTACCACTGGGCGTAAACCGGCCAGGAGTGGCCGGGTTAACCCCATAAGTAGTTCATCTATATCTGAAGCCTATGAAGACAGACGGTGACGCTTCATGAAGGCCCAGGGCCCAAAGCCAGTTTAAGGCCTGTAGACACAAACCGGCATTGATATGTAAACTTTTGTTGTAAGATAGAAGTAGCAGAAACCGAGCCGGACACGATTATGAGCCGGCCTCGGAGTCTGTAAACCGACGGGCGTCAACCCATGTATATAAGGGGACGACCCGGCGGCGGTTCAAGGAGAACAGACGACAACTCGAGACTCAGGCAAAGCGTATTCGCTCCCTGGTCATCGAAACCCCATCAATTCCATCACAACTAGACGTAGGATTTTACCTTCATCATAAGGGGCCGAACTAGTATAAAACTCTCTTGCGTCCCTTGTCCGCTTTAACCCCTTTAAGCTATCCCGTAGCGATGGCTCCATGACTAAGTCCTTTCTCTAGGACATCTGCCGTGACAAAACCACGATAGTTGGCGCCCACCGTGGGGCTATCACACGATGGTTTCAAGTTCTTGGAGGGCAACTTCGAAGGACTCAAGGGTTACGCTGTGGGTCGGATGACCAAGAGTCATCGCGGCAAGCTCTACATCGACGATGCAGGCTGGGGCCCCGAGGCCGGCTGAATCGAGTACGGGTACCGGGTCCCCTTTGGTGGCATACACGTCTTCATTGGCAAGATCGGCGAACCGGGCCCTGAGCCGGACATCTGCACCGACCTCGTCGAAACGGCTCAGCGTGCGAGATCTGCCCGGGTCAAGCCTGTTATGAAGTGTGCCTTCGTGGGAGTTATCCATGGAGGGGAATCTGAGGGTAGATCGAAATCTGATGGAGAGACCGTCGTTTATTCCGGCGACGAGTCATCGACCGGAGAGACCGAGTCGTTATATCAGTTACAAGATGGCCGGATTGGGGGCTGTTCCGATGGCGACAGTATTCCGGACCCCTTTGATCTGCCAAACCGGGTTCCGATCTTCATGGCCGGCACGCAACCGACGCTCCACTCTTCGACCGCAGCGGCGATGATTTCCGGGTCAGCAGCGGCCGGGGCAGGAGGCCCTGTGCGACCGCCAGCTCAGGTTCTATCTGATTTGTTTGACGCGTTGGCAACACTGACGGTGGAGGTTAACCCGGCGGATCAGGATGCACACAATGCGGAAATCGCGAGAGTGAAAGATCAGATCACCCAGGCCAAAGCCGACTTAGGAGCTGAGGATACCAGGATAGCCGCGGAGCGGGCCGCTTTGGATGCACAAGCTTACCGGATTATGCTGGATCAGAGTGCGTCGAACGAAGTCCTGAAGAGGAGGCACCGATCTCGCCTGCCGCCGGTTTATGACGCTAGAAATCTCTTTAGCACCCCAGGAGCAGGTACCAGTAATCCACCGATGGTAAACCGGGCGGAGGCACCTGGAGCAGTGGCACCGGTTCAGCCACGTTTGGTGGATCCGCCTCGTCAGAACAACATTGTGGCACCGCATATCCCCACGCCACCGGGTCACTATTCTAACCCGATGGACAACATTGTCGCTGCCGCTTCACGGCTGCCGGCCATCCCGATCGAAGGCGATTCTCCAGCGGCGACCGAGACGCGTCGGGTTAAGGAGCTTCTTCAGGCAGCCTTGATTCAACAGGAGGCTTATTCATATAGTCGCGATCGGATTCATTCCACTCCCCGTCCAAGCCGGAGTTATAGCAGGCGTATGGATGAACCGGCAGTGTCAAGCAATGCGCGGAACCGTGATCCGCCCTGTGGCAATAACCCGGCGGGTGGTGCTGGTGATGCTCAGGAGGTGGTGGACCGGGCTCGGGCACGCAGAGAGGCCGAGTTAGCGGCGCAGCATGAAGCCCGTCAGCTTACTCCGGTTTGTCCAACCACATCGGTGGAACCAGGAGTTACCTCTAGTTCTTTGGGAGTGCCATGTCTTGTCCCAGCGTTACGCAATGTGCGCCTGCCCAAGGATTTCAAGGGCCCGCGTAAGGTGCCGAATTACACCGCCGATTTATCCCCTGAAACATGGGTCGAAAGCTATGAGATGGCCAAGGAGATGCTGGACGTGGATGATGCAACATGTGCGAAGTACTTCACCATGATGCTAGGAGGGACGGCCCGCACTTGGCTAAAGAGCTTACCAGCTAATTCTATCAGGTCATGGGCCGAGTTGAGATCCCGGTTTATTCAGAATTTCAAGGATACATGCAAGCAACCCATGTCGATCGTGGACTTAGCTGCCTGTGTCCAGGAGGAAGGAGAGTCAACAACCCATTGGGTGCGCCGGGTTTCGGAGATTTTGCATTCATCAGACCGCATCAACACCGACACCGCAGTTTTAACATTAGAAGGCAATTGCCGGTTTGAACCCCTGAAGTTGAAGTTGGGACGGCTCAAACGTCATTGTAATGACATGGGAACCCTCATGGCTGCACTGGTGAAGTATGCCGACTCTGATAGTACCAAGGATCCCGAGTCTGACGATGATAAGACAGGGAAGGGAAAGAAGAGCGGCAACGCCAAGGGGCAGCACCACAACCCGGCGGGCCATGGAAACGGCGGCAAGCGTAAAGCAGACCACGGTTTAGACTTTGTGGCTAACACTAATACACAGGACAAGGGCCAGCGGCGTAAGGGTAAACCGCCCCAGCGCGGTGGAAGGCCAAGTCCTAATCTGGACCATTTGTCTTATCGGTTGAATCAGCCCTGTCCAAAGCATGGGACGAAGGAGGAACCGTCCACGCACCTCTGGAAAGATTGTTACATCATGCAAGAGTTCAAAAATTCTGATTCTTTCCGGTATGATCATGGACTAGGAGGCGGTTCGGGCCCCGGGTCTCAAGGGCCAGGTTATGGTGGAGGAAATTCCGGTTCAGGCTTCCACGGTAATCAGGGTGGACATAACAATCAAGGTAATCAGGGTAACCAAGGCGGCTATAATCATCAGGGCAATCAGCAGCAGCAGCAGTCGGGTTACCAGAGCAACCCAAAGCAGTTGAATAGCGGACAGTATCATGTCTTCACCACTATCTTGGACAAGCGTGATCAGAACCTTCATAAAAGGGCGGTGAATGCCGTTGAACCGGCGGTGCCCCGTTATTTGCGCTGGTCCGAGCAGCCGATTGTGTGGAGTAGAGAAGATGATCCGCCCCGGGTTGACAATCTGGGTCATCTGGCTCTGGTGGTGGCACCTCAGGTGGGAGGTTATAAGTTCACTAAGGTACTCATGGATGGAGGGAGTACTATCAATATCCTTTATTATGAAACTTTCCATCGCATGGGGTTAACAGATAAAAATCTTAAACCGTCCAATACGGTGTTCCATGGTGTAGTGCCTGGTAAGTCGGCATATCCTGTTGGTAAGATAGCTTTGGAGGTAGCTTTTGGAGATGAGCATGACTCGAGATATGAAACCTTGACCTTTGAAGTGGTAAAAATCAGAAGCCCGTATCATGCCCTATTTGGGCGGCCAGCTTATGCTAAGATTATGGCGCGGCCTTGTTATGTCTATCTGAAGCTCAAGATGCCGGGTCACAAGGGAACTATAACCGTGCATCGGAGCCACAAGATTGCTCTGGAGTGTGAAGAAGGTGATGCGGCTTATGCTGAGTCGGTTTGTGCAACAAAAGAGTTGAAGTTTTACAAGGACAATGTTGATCCGACAGATATGACTTCGTTGAAGAAACCAACTACAGAGCATGATCCGGCCCTGAAGTTTAAATCGGCTGATGAGACTAAGCTTGTTGACTTCGTGCCTGGCGATTCGTCCAAGCAGTTTAGCATCAGCGCTAACTTGGATCCGAAATAGGAAAGCGCGCTCATCGAGTTCATCCGTGAGAATCGGGACATCTTTGCATGGAAGCCTTCCGACATGCCAGGTGTACCGAGAGAACTCGCTGAGCACACTCTCAATGTTGATCCCAAGTATAAACCGGTCAAGCAGTTTCTCTGCCGGTTTAATGAAGAAAGATGCAAAGCTATTGGAGAAGAAGTAGCCAGGCTCTTGGCGGCTGGATTTATCGTTGAAGTGTTCCATCCTGAGTGGTTGGCTAATCCGGTGTTGGTCCTCAAGAAGAATGGCACTTGGCGTATGTGTGTGGACTACACAGATCTCAACAAAGCTTGTCCAGCAGATCCTTTTGCCCTTCCCCGTATTGATCAAACTATTGATGCTACGGCGGGTTGCGAGCGTTTAAGCTTTTTGGATGCATACTCTGGTTATCATCAGATCAAAATGGCAGTTAAGGACCAAGAGAAGACAGCCTTCATAACTCCCTTTGGAGCCTTCTGCTATGTGTCCATGCCCTTTGGGCTCAAGAGTTCCCAGGCGACTTATCAACGGTGTGTGCAGAATTGTCTGCATAAACAGATCGGCCGCAATGTTCACGCCTATGTGGATGATACTGTGGTAAAATCAAGGAAGAAGGAGACATTGATTGATGACTTAAAGGAAACTTTTGATAACCTAAGGGTTTATAAAATGATGCTTAATCTGGCCAAGTGTGTTTTTGGTGTACCGGCAGGCAAGCTCTTGGGCTTTTTGGTGTCTAACAGGGGCATTGAAGCTAATCCGGAAAAGATCAAAGCCATCACTTCCTTGGCTACACCGAAGTGTATCAATGATGTTCAATGCCTGGCAGGCCGGATTGCTGTGTTGAGCCGGTTTGTCAGTCGCCTTGGCGAGAAGGCCATCCCTTTATATCAGATGCTGAAGAAAATGGATAACTTCGTCTGGAGTGATGCCGCTAATGAAGCATTTGAGGACTTAAAGCGGCAGCTGGCTAATCCGCTGATTCTCACTGCTCCAGTGGACAGAGAACCATTGTTTCTATATGTGGCAGCTAATGCTCGGGCTGTTAGTGTGGCTATTGTGGTGGAGCGCAAGGAGGCAGGAAAGGAATATCCGGTTCAGCGGCCGGTTAACTATATCAGTGAGGTACTTATTGAGTCCAAGCAGAGGTACCCGCATTGGCAAAAATTGGTGTATGGGGTTTTCATGGCAAGCCGGAAGCTTAAGCAGTATTTCCAAGGTCATCCCATCACGATGGTCAGCTCTGCTCCTTTGGGGGATATAATCCAGAACAGGGAAGCAACTGGTCGGATTGCTAAGTGGGCTATCGAGCTCGGGCCTCATGGGTTGAAATATATACCCCGAAAGGCGATCAAATCTCCGGCACTTGTGGATTTCATCAATGATTGGACAGAATTACAAGCGCCAGAGGAGAAGCCGGATCACACTTATTGGACAATTCATTTTGATGGGTCCAAGCAATTGGAGGGCTCGGGGGCGGGAGTCGTATTAACTTCCCCACGAGGTGATAAGTTTTGTTATGTTCTCCGTTTAATGTTCCCTTGCACTAACAATGCAGCTGAATATGAGGCTTTACTCCATGGTCTTCAGATGGCTAAGGAGATGAATCTCAGCCGAGTTAAGTGCTTCGGTGACTCGGATCTGGTGGCTCAACAAGTGTCCGGCACTTGGGATTCCAAGGACCCACTAATGGAGCCACTTGGATATTGTTGCAGGTCACATTAAAGGTTATCAGGTGGATCATGTGGACTGGCGAAAGAATGAAGCGGTGGACGCTTTAAGCCGCCTGGGTTCCCAACGTAAACTGGTTCCACCTAATGTCTTCCTGGATGTTTTGCATAATCCGTCCGTCAAGCTCCCTCGTGAAGAGGATTTGGCTGTTCCTGATCCAGAGGCTCAGTTGGTGGTGGCTCTTCAAGTTATCCCGGATTGGACGGTTCCATATCTGGCGTATATAAACTGGGGCGAGTTACTAGAGGATGAAACTTTGGCCAGGCAGATAACCCGGCGGTCCAAGTCAATGACTATTATCAATGGAGAGTTACATCATTGCAGTGTGACAGGGGTGTTTCAACGCTGTGTGTCTCATGAGGAGGGCAGTGAAATTTTGCGTGAGATCCACGTAGGAGATTGTGGTCACCACGCCGGTTCAAAATCTTTGGTGGCCAAGGCATTTCGTCACGGTTTCTATTGGTTGACAGCTCATGCTGATGCCGAGGACTTGGTCAAAAGATGTGATGGCTGTCAGAAATTCTCAAGGCGCGCTCATGTACCAGCTCAAGAATTGAGGATGATTCCAATCACCTGGCCATTTGCAACTTGGGGGCTGGATATGGTTGGGCCTTTCAAGAGGTCCAAGGACAAGAAGACCCACCTTTTGGTGGCGGTTGATAAGTTCACCAAGTGGGTGGAGGCAAAGCCAGTTAGTAAGTGTGACGCAGCCACGGCAGTTCAATTCATCAAAAAGGTGATCTTCCGGTTTGGCTTTCCACACAGCATTATAACAGACAATGGTACCAATTTGTCAAAGGGTGCCATGAAGGAGTTCTGTCAACGTGAGCACATCCGGCTTGACGTGTCATTAGTGGCTCACCCCCAGTCCAATGGTCAAGCGGAGAGGGCCAACCAAGAGATCTTGAGAGGCATCAAACCCCGGCTTATGGTTCCTTTGCAACGGACGCCGGGTTGTTGGGTTGAGGAGCTACCTTCAGTGATATGGAGCATCAATACCACACCCAACAGATCGACAGGATACACACCGTTCTTCATGGTTTATGGAGCGGAAGCGGTTCTTCCTAGTGACATCTGTCATGACTCACCTCGTGTAGCGGCATACGTTGAAGCTGACAACGAAAAAGCACGGCAGGAAGCTCTTGACCTGTTAGATGAGGAGCGTGACATGGCGGCAGCCCGTTCGACGATTTATCAGCAAGATATGCGTTGTTGTCATAGCCGCCAGGTTAGAACCAGAACCTTTCAGGAAGGAGATTTGGTGCTTCGACTCATCCAGGATCAGACGGATATGCACAAGCTATCCCCCCCTTGGGAAGGACCTTTTGTGGTCAGCAAGAATTTGCACAACGGGTCATACTACCTAATCGATGTTTGAGGGAGCAAAGACTCACGTAAATCGGAGGAGGAGACCAACCAGCCGTGGAATATTGCTCATCTTTGGCCCTACTATACTTGAGCTAGAGGCTCTACTTATGTACATATTATGACATTGTATATATTATGATCAACATAATAAACTGGAACCTCAGCTAAGGCAGGGTATCTGTTGTTTTCTTACATCATGTGTGGTTACATGGAGCTTACAAAGCGGCGTCCGGTTTACCCCTTGATTTAGCTTCTCAAAGCTTGATATTAGATCACTTGGGCGCTTGGTCGTATCCGAACCATAGCTACACCTCTTGATCGGCGCAATGCCACAGCATCACTTGAGGGCTTGGTCGTATCCGAACCATAGCTACACCTCTTGATCGGCGCAATGCCACAGCATCACTTGGGGGCTTGGTCGAACCCGAACCATAGCTACACCTCTTGATCGGCGTAATGCCACAGCATCACTTGGGGGCTTGGTCGAACCCGAACCATAGCTACACCTCTTGATCAAATTTGGGGCCTGGCAGCCCGTGAAAAGCCTCGACTACAACGGTTTTTATTTGCTTTTTGCTGAGTTTTCTTTGTTTTCATAATATTTGTGACGTTTTCAAACCGGTGTTTATCAACCCGGTTAGGCTGTCAACTACAAATTGTCAGTACATGATCAAGTTATAATCCGGAGACTATCAGCCCGGTCTGGTTTTGACTCAAAGTCACCAGTATGGAATAAACCGGTGTTTATCACAACCCGGAACAGTTTTATTGTAAACCGGCATCATATAACAGGAGTTACTTTTACTCCGGATTAGGGTTATTACCCTCATTACAAGGTTGGTCAGCCAACACTATGCCTAAAGGTCACAGGTATCATATATTTCCATATTTGGTTATCTTTTACAACCTTGGTTATAAACCTTGGTCATATATATATTTGGGTATCATGACCCGCCCGGTGGTAAACCGCCAGGGCGCTTTAAGCTTCTTATCTGCAGGAACAGCTTGAATAAATAGCTATGGATTATGAACATCATATCTTAAGCATGGCGGATTAACACGCATCAGTTGCAGATAAATATGCATGAAGGCATAACAGATCAAGTGTTTTAACTAGCCTATTACAAGGCGTTTCAGTGCCCAAAGGGATAATTGTTTCTCAATAAGCATTGAAGTGTGGAAGATTAAACCGGCCCCCGGATTACGATTGCTTATCAGCTTGACCTGACGGCTGCGCGTCATCTTGCACCGGTTCATGTTCTTCGGCTCTACCCAGTGGCCGGAAGTCAACAGTTGTCCAGTCGATCCCAGTTAAGCTTGGAACACAGCTTCGTCGCTTATAAGGATTGACGGTTCAATATCAGGGGCATAAGTGTGCTTACGGATTGGAGGGATCAGATTTGGCGCTTCTGGAATTGGCGGCAACCCGTTTGTTCTTATCATCATAGCTTGACTGATAGTGTGAAAGATCAACTTCTTCAGCCAATTGACAAGCCAGTGGACGTACTTCCCGGTTTATGGCGCGGACATCCTCCTGGCCAAATTCTGACCCGTCTTCTTTTAAGCTTGGGAAGCCTTTAGCCACGTCCACCGGATCAAGATCAGGCACCCATGCCTTTGCCCGGGTTAGAGCGGTCAGAGCGCCAGCCCTTGCAACAGACCTCTTTAGCTCTTCTACCCGGGCAGGCAGCATAGAAAGCCTGTCTAAGGTATCCTTGATTAACGTCGGGGGCGGCTTATTCTGCGAAGCGGTGCAGATAATTTGTTGAGCGCCGGTATACAGTTGTTCTATCAGCGTGTAGGAAGCCTTCATTTTCTTCTGAACATCAGAGCCCAGATGACTAATGCGAGTTCCTGCATCATTGCAAACATCAGTAAACTGGCAACGCATGGGAAGATATGTTGAAAGTATTAAGGAAAAGATGCTTACCAAACACAGCAGCGGTCATCGCATGTACTTGTCGCTTTACACCAGTCAGCTCGTCTACCACCGGTTTGAGAGCTGCTTCTGCGTCTTCAGCTCTTTTCCGCAAAGCGGATTTCTCTGTGTTCCAATCCGCCCGCTCCTTGGCAAAGCTCTCCTTTAGCTTTTCCATAGCAGCTAAAGCGCTTGTCAGCTCATCTTTTGCTTTTGAAGTTTCGGCCTGTTGGGACTTGATGTTCTCTTGCAGATCAGCGGTTTGGCTTTCCTTCTTGCTCAGTTCAGCCTATAAAGAGACAGATACACAATGAGTTGACAGTACATATTTGAAGTACCAAGCACATAACAAGTTATCCCCTTGATACTTGAGGGCTAATGCATATTTGCTCCTTATCAGAAATTTCTACAAGTCCCAAGCACAATACAAGTATTAATCTTGGCACTTGGGGGCTAATGTGTGTTTGCTCAAAAACTGTTGGTATGAGAATTCTTCTACAGTCCCGGTTCATCTTTATAAAGTTAAACCGGCCCTTGGGGGCTATACCGGTGAAAGAGCAGTATGGCAAATTTTAAGGAACCGGTTCATCTTAAAAAGGTAATCCGGTCCCTAGAAGCTAAATATGCAAAGTTAAGTTATGATAAAAGTCCCGGTTTAGATTGGTATCATAAACCATCACTGGGGAGCTACTAGGAGTTGATAAACTGCAATTGGACAAAAGAAAAAAATAGTAGTTACCTCATATTGCTCCTTCATCAAGTTTACCAAACTAGCTTCATAGTCACGGCTGGTATACAGACGGTTCAAGAAGCCAGAGTGAATGTCTTGAGCATTGAGATTGGCGTAGCTTGATAAATCGGCATTCCATTTGCCTTTGCCGATAGCAGAAAGATCGTCCTTGGCAGTATGCTTTGACAAAGCGACAGGGTTGCCAGGAGTGGTGTGGCCAGTGCCAGTAATCATAATGTCATCATCTTGGTCATCAGCAGCCTTCGCTGGAGTTGGCGGATTGTCAGTACCCTTAACCGGACTGGCCGGTTTGTCATCAGTTCGGACAGGGCTGGTTGGCCGGTCTGCATGGCTTGTAGTGTCAACTTGCACTTGTTCAGCAAGGAAGTCATGGTCTTGAGGCGGCGGATCGTGAAGCATGGCGTCAGCGTCGGTTTCTTCCGGATCTGGAGTTGTTTCCGGTTCAGCAGCTACATTATCATCAGCCGGTTTGCTTAACCGAGCTTTCTTGCTGGGTCTTGGCTTGGCGCTGAGAAAGAATAGACATAAGGATCAGTACAGTATGTAAAGATAACACATCAAGAATAAAGACACGTGCATAGCTCACCCAGGAACTGTTTTGAGAGGTGGAAGCTGTGTGGCCGATGACTCGCCAGAGGATGAGTGAGAAGTACCCTGATAATTTGAATCAGACGGGTTAAGAGGCTGGCGAAAACAACCTGCTTTTGGGCATGAAGTATCAATGGGATAAGAGACCTCTGATCGGCGTTTCCGAACCGGACTGTTCGGTAAACCGGCGGAGGTAACTACCTGGCCACTGTGTCGGGTTGTACGGCGAGCCTCGTGCTGCTGCATCTTCAAAAGAAAGTTTGGGTCCAAGTAAGCAAGAGGGTGAGAAAATTTTACTTTCCGGTCTGCTTGACGGATTTTTGATGTTGGCAGAGGATCTAAATCGGAGGAAAGAATGGTTACCTCTACGTCCTCAGCATGACTGCCTTCAGTGTCGTCCTGATAATAATCATTGTCAATGATTATTACGAAAAATGAACCGAGAGAGTCAAGTTCTACCTCTGGTTCCGGATTACGCACATCGTCATCAGCTGGTAGATCGGAGGATGCAGTGGTCCCTCTCTTGGCAGGTCTTTTAACAACCTTGGTCTTTGGACGAACTGGCTTGACCGGTTTATCTTGCAGCTTTGCCGGTTTATCTTGGGATGGTTTCTTGTTCCAGAACGGATCGTCACCCTGTCAGAAAATAATCACACTTTCAGAGAATATTTGGACAGAAGCAACTTCAGATTAAAAGATTATATGATTCTTACAGCTGGCGGTTTGTTGAAGGTGCAGAAAGGGAGTAGTCCGGTTTGGGCACAGACAGCCTCCGGTTCGTTCAGTATCTTCTTTACAGCTTCAGTGACTTCTGCATCTGTAAGCTGAATGTCAATGTGCCGCTGAGCATCCTTCAAACTCCCCGTGTACTCACACATCAAACCGGGGCGTCGGCTTAAGGGCAGAATACTCCAGCTTATCCAGCAACGAGCAAGATCAACTCCTGTTAAAACATTCGCCGTGAAGGCTCTAAGCTTTGATAATTGGGGAGCATAGTTGGCCCTTTCTCTTGCTGTCAACCTCTGAGGAAAAGGATGTGTGTTGCTAAGACGTTCAGGGCGGTAACCCGGCAAAGGATTTTCATCCGATGGAGATGTGTCAATGCAGTAAAACCAAGTCTGGTTCCACTCTTTGGGGTGACTGTGGAGTTTGCGGTGAGGGAAGGTGACTTCCTTCCTTTTCTGAACCGCCATTCCGCCCAGCTCCGTATTGGGTCCATCTGAGAACTCTGTGCGACGGTTTAAGTGAAAGAAATCCCTAAACAGTTCGACTGAAGGTTCCTCTTGCAGATAAACCTCACAAAAGACATGGAAGTGGCAGATGGTGGTCACAGAATTGGGACCGATGTCTGAGGGCGCAGCTAAAAATTGGCCAGTACATCTCGGAAATTTTTTGAACCGGGAGGGCTAAAACCTCGTCCGAGATGATCAGCAAACACGACTACCTCTCCGTCCTTGGGTGTAGGAGGACTTTCCGGGCCAGGGACCCTCAAGTGGATGACATCTTTCTTGGCTAAAGCGCCCGTTTTAACGAGATTGTTTAATTGTTCCTCGGTTACTCGAGAAGGAGCCCAATTCCATTCATACACTTGCTTGGCCATGGCAATGGAAATCTGAAACATGATTATTGCCGGTTTAAGATTTATAGTGGACAACTATACAGCAGTATAAGGATACAAGCATATTGATAAACCGGAATTGGTTATTCGTAAACTGGAGTCTGACAATGGAAACAGTACAATGATGAAAGCATTAGCGGTTCAACAGGGGACTAATGGTATCTACTGGGTCATCATTTTGTATGTGAAGTTAAACCGCCCAATCTGGTATTAAAGATGTATAAGTGAAGGGGAAAACAGGTTTCACAAGTTGGCATTGTAATTTTGGATCTACTGCATGTCAGAAAATGAAAATATATTCAGACCTAAATATTGGTACCGATGTAGTTGATGAAGGTTCAGATGGGATTTTCTACTTAAACGAGATGAGTTGGATATCAAACAGGTGCTAAAACTACTACCGCGCGAGATCTATGTGGTTTTTGGATCTAATCCATGGATATAAGTAAGGATAAAGAAGGGCGGCGAAGAACACTGATGAACGACAGAAACCCTAAGTGCAGATCTATGTTAAGAGAAAGGGGAGACTTACGGAGGCTGTCGAGCAGCGGCGGCACGCGAAGGAGCTCTGGTACGTTCAGGTCGATGCGGCGGCCAAGGTTGGTGCAGCAGTCGAAGGTTGACGGCGGCGGCTGAGGTCGAAGGCTCGGGCGTCGCGAGGATGACGATGACGCGAAGAGACACGAGGGGGAAAATGGAAAGACCCCCTGGCCCTATTTATAAGGGAGATAACCGACAGGCGCAAAAATCGAGGTGCCGAATTTTTGGATATGAGGCGGAGCTGTCGCCTCGATTGTCGGAGGCTCATTAATGAAGGTGGATTATACACAGTTTTAAATAGCAGGTGACGTCACGGCGGTTTACCATGATCCTAGAAGATGATGTCACGGCTGTTTACAAGATTATGTGAAGATGTTGAAGAAGCAAATTTCTTAAGTATTGAGGATTGACATGAACCAGTTCAAATCAATCTGGGGCCTAATGTTGGGGATATTACCACTGGGTATAAACCGGCCAGGAGTGGCCGGGTTAACCCCATAAGTAGTTCATCTGTATCTGAAGCCTATGAAGACAGACGGTGACGCTTCATGAAGGCCCAGGGCCCAAAGCCGGTTTAAGGCCTGTAGACACAAACCGGCATTGATATGTAAACTTGTGTTGTAAGATAGAAGTAGCAGAGACCGAGCCGGACACGATTATGAGCCGGCCTCGGAGTCTGTAAACCGACAGGCGTCAACCCATGTATATAAGGGGACGACCCGGTGGTGGTTCAAGGAGAACAGACGACAACTCGAGACTCAGGCAAAGCGTATTCGCTCCCTGGTCATCGAAACCCCATCAATTCCATCACAACTAGACGTAGGCTTTTACCTTCATCGTAAGGGACCGAACTAGTATAAAACTCTCTTGCGTCCCTTGTCCGCTTTAACCCCTTTAAGCTAGCCCGTAGCGATGGCTCCACGACTAAGTCCTTTCTCTAGGACATCTGCCGTGACAAAGCCACGACACCGTGCAAAAGGCTCGTACCTGGCAACAGACTCAGGTGGAATACAAGCCCAATTGGCAGCAGAATGTTAACAAGACCACCACCCAAGTCAAGAATGTCGTGCCCAATCCTGTGCACGAGGAGCGCCAGCGCATCAATGCTTGCTTCAGTTGTGGGCAAACCGGATATTATGCCAGACAGTGTCCCAAGAACAGCAAGGCAAATGCTCTACTTAGGCCACAAATCACCTTTATGGAGTCATGCTCGACCCAGCAAAACATCATTGGGCACGTTCATCACCTCTCCGCCGATGAAGCCCAAGAGAACCCCGAAGTCGTCATTGGTATGTTCTCTGTTAATAACATACCTGCAGTAATTTTATTTGACTCTGGGGCTTCCCACTCTTTTATTTCTCGGAGTTTTGTTGCCCAAAACAAATTTCCTTGTTCGCTATTGGGCAAAAATATGCTGGTACAAACCCCGGGATCATTAATCAGGAGCAATCTGGTCTGCCGTAATCTGGAAGTCAATATCAACGGAGTCTGTTTTCCAACTTCTTTGATAATTATTGAGTCTGCTAAGTTGGATGTTATCTTGGGTATGAATTGGCTGACTCAATATCAAGTATGCATAAATTGTGCAACCCGAGAAGTCACCTTGACCAGTCAGAAGGGGCAGACTACCAAATTCTATGCTCGCAGAAGCATGCCCAAGAAAGAAATGGCCTTCACCGCTGTGGCTGAATTGGAATTAATTCCTGTGGTCAGTGAGTTTCCTGATGTATTTCCAGAAGAGCTACCAGGCATGCCACCGGATCGAGAGCTTGAGTTTGCAATAGATCTTGTGCCCGGAACCGCTCCGTTATACAAGAAGTATTACCGGATGACCTCATCAGAATTAGTGGAGCTAAAGAAACAGCTTGATGAAATGCTCCAGAAAGGATATATCCATCCCAGCTCTTCACCATGGGGATCACCTGCTATCTTCATGGACAAGAAGGATGGCAGCCTCCGTATGTGTGTGGATTACCGTCAGCTGAACGATGTCACCATAAAAAATAAATATCTGTTGCCAAGGATTGATGACTTGTTTGATCAACTCAGTGGGGCCAAAGTATTTTCCAAAATTGGCCTAAGGACAGGATATCATCAACTCAAGATTAAAAAGGAAGATATTCCTAAGACCGCATTCACTACTCGATACGGTCTTTATGAATATACAGTTATGTCCTTTGGTCTCACCAATGCCCCTGCTTTCTTCATGCATATGATGGACAAAGTATTGATGGACTTCCTCGATAAGTTCGTAGTAGTCTTCATCGATGATATACTTATTTACTCAAGAAGTGAAGAAGATCACAAAGAACACCTCCGAGCAGTACTACAACGACTCCGCGACCATCAGCTATATGCCAAATTCAGTAAGTGTGAGTTTTGGCTCAAGCAAGTTGGATTTCTTGGACATGTACTATCTGCCGAAGGTATAGCCGTGGACCCGAGCAAAGTAAAGGATGTGCTCGATTGGTTGCCACCCACAAACGTATCCCAGATCCGGAGTTTTCTTGGATTAGCCGGATATTGCCGTTGTTTCATTGAAGGGTTTTCCAAGATTGCTAAACCCATGACGGAGCTGCTCAAAAAGGATAAGAAGTTTCAATGGACTGAGGACTGTGAGAAATGTTTTAATGAGCTAAAGATACAGCTGACAACCGCACCTGTGTTAACTCTTCCAGATATATACCGCAGTTTTGATGTGTACTGCGACGCCTCCAGACAAGGACTTGGATGCATACTTATGCAAGACGGCAAGGTAGTAGCCTATGCATCGCGACAGCTCCGACCCCACGAGGGAAATTATCCCACTCATGATCAGGAATTGGCCGCGGTGGTTCATGCTCTAAAAATTTGGAGACGCTATTTCATCGGGAAGAGGTGCCAAATTTTTACCGATCACAAAAGTCTCAAGAATATATTTACTCAGCCAGATTTAAATCTCCGTCAATGAAGGTGGCTTGAGTTAGTTGAGGATTATGATCTTGGAATAAATTACCACCTGGGTAAGGCCAATGTGGTCGCCGATTCCCTTAGTCGAAAGCCTGTCAGTCTAAATGTCTTATTGGAATCCTTGCCTCCTGAACTTCAAGAGGAGATTGCTTAGCTCAACCTGGTCATAGTTGATGTTGGCCTTGCTAATATTTTGGAAGTTGCCCCCACACTTAAGGAAGAGATCCGCAAGGCCCAGCCAGCTAACACCGTTCTGCAGAAACGTGCCAAGATTATGGTAGCAGGACAGACTTCAGATTTCTCGACGGATCAATTTGGTACCCTCCGCTTCCGGGGAAGGATTTGTGTACCCAATCAAGCGGATTTAAAGCAGAAAATCCTGTCAGAAGCAAACGAATCTTCGTATTCCATTCACCCTGGAGGTACGAAAATGTATGAAGACCTTCGACAAATATTTTGGTGGGATGGAATGAAGAAAGACATTGCCTATTTTGTGGCCTGTTGCGACATATGCAACAAGGTAAAGTCGGAGCACCAGAAGTCAGCCGGACTTCTCCAACCACTGCCAGTCTCACAATGGAAATGGGATGATGTCTGCATGGATTTCATCACAGGACTGCCCAAGACTCATCGAGGCAATGATGCAATCTGGGTCATAGTGGACACCTTAACCAAGGTTGCTCACTTTATCCCAATCAGAACCACATATCGAGCGGATCAACTTGCACAGCTGTATGTATCCAGAATAGTCAGTCTGCATGGAGTACCCCGAACCATCACTTCTGACCGAGGTTCACTTTTTACCTCCGCTTTTTGGTCACGTCTCCATCAAGCCTTGGGGACAGCACTGAAATACAGTACCGCTTATCATCCTCAAACTGATGGACAGACAGAGCGGGTAAACCAAATACTAGAAGATATGTTGTGGGCCTATGTTTTGGCCCAAGGGACTAAATGGGAAGACCGCCTGCCGTATGCCGAGTTCTCTTATAACAATAGCTTCCAGACTAGTCTAAAGATGGCACCGTATGAGGCTTTGTATGGCCGTAAGTGCCGCACTCCTTTAAATTGGTCTCAAACTGGAGATAGCCGCATCTTCGGAACGGATCTCATGATGGAAGCTGAGAAACAAGTTAAGGAAATCAGAGACAGATTGCAATTGGCCAAATCTCGACAAAAGAGTTATTATGATGCAAAGCACCAACAGATCAGTTTTGAACCCGGAGAACATGTATACCTCCGAGTCACTCCTATGAAAGGAATCAAGAGATTCCAGACTCGTGGAAAGTTGGCACCCAGATTTATTGGTCCATTCCCGGTTATGTCACGAGTGGGTACTGTTGCATATCAGTTGGAACTACCCCCTGAATTGTCGGACGTACACAACGTGTTTCATGTCTCATAGTTGAGGCGATGCATGTCACCGCCTGAGAAAAAGACTGCTATGACTGAAATAGAATTGGCAAAGGACTTAACATATGAAGAGAGGCCGATTAAAATTTTGGATCAGATGGAAAGGGACACTCGTAGTAAAGTAAGGAAGTTCTACAAGGTCTAGTGGGAGCATCACACGGAGTCAGAATCAATGTGGGAACGGGAAGAATTTCTAAGGGCACATTATCCAGAATGGTTTTCCCAAGCAACCGAATCTCGAGGACGAGATTCATTCTAAGTGGGGGAGGTTTGTGACAGCCTGGTTTTTGCCCTCTTTTATTTGCCTGATTTTCATTTGGATTGATTTTGAAATTTGGAGTTTTTGAATCTTTTCATATGGACTTAAACACTTGGGTACCCCTTGGCTTTCACCCAAGTGCCTCACTTCCCTCTCTAATCCTCATTTCCTCTGTGGTTCACATCAAAATAATATTTGGAATATTTTTCTTTAATGAAAAATATTCATTTCCCTCTCTTAAACCCTAGCTAGATCAATGTGCTCCAAAGCAACCCCAATTTTTCTTACCCACAAAAATCTGAGAAAATTCACAAATATTGTTTGAACCCTAGGGCACCTTCCTGAGCAAAAATATTTCACCACTTTTTGGAATATTTTTGCTATAGAAAATATTTTCTGTTCTAGACAGAAATGGTGGTTTCTACAGCAACTACCATTTTCATTGCTCCAATGTGGCTGATTTTTCTTGTGTATCATCACCTTAGTAGATGATTGCTAACCTCCAAAGCCCAGCTCCCAACTCCCAGCCGTTTGACCTCAGTAACCTCTCAAAGTTACTGATCAGAAACTTAGTAGGCTTGTGAAATCTTTTCTACTGCATCTGGATCCAAACCAAAGCATGGTAATCTTCAAAACTACCACGAACAACAAGCCAGACATGAGTTTTGGACTTAGGTCGGCCTGAGTGCAAAGTTCACGCAGTGACCACGCATGTACACGATGCCAACCTTCTTGTCGACGCGCTCTGAGTGCCGCCGAGCGCTCTGTTTCGCACGTGCTCGCTTCCCCGGCTGCCTAAGCGTGCCAAACCTCGCCACAATCTTCTTCCTAGCTCCGTTAACTCTCCGCTGGCACTCGCCGACGCTGGAGCTCGCCACAGCGAGCACGGGCGCGGTCCGACCAACGCAACAGTGCGCTCTGCACTGTGCTCGTCGCCTTCCTCTCGATCTTGTGCTCGTCCCCATTCGCCCACAGTCCCCGCGTGAGCTGCGTCGCCTTCTCCCCCTCTCACTGACGCCGCTCGTCGCCGGGCGCCATGTCCAGGTGTCACCGGCGGAACCCGATCCCCCCTCGATGCTCGCCTATAAATGGAGCCACCCCCGGCCTCCTCGAGCGCCATCCCCCACTCCCACACACTCCATAACCTCGTAGAGAACCGTAGCCCGGCCGGGCAGGCCGCGGGCCGCCGTCCCCGAGCTCGAGCTCGCCGGCGATCCCCTCGGGTCGTCTCCGTAGCTCGGTCCCTCCCAGGCCTGGGCAACCCTTCCAGGGCCCCCGCCACTCTGCGGTGGTGCCGTTCCGCCCGGTTGGACCCCCTGGAGTCACCTCTGCTCGCCGTCGTCGTCGTCTCCGGTGAGCTCCGCTTTTTGTCTCCACTAGAGAAGACGATTCCGACGCCGTCCGACCACCCCTAGCTACTCTACGGGTACGGGCAGGTGCGCCTCCGTCTCCTCTCTTGATCCCTCCCTCTCGTTTTGGCCAAGGAGCCCTTGTCGCCGGCGTGAGCTCCAGCGAAGCCGCGCCGTCCCCTGTTTCTTTCTCCCTCTCCCCCTCACCTGACTAGCGGGGCCCGCTAGTCCGCCACTTAGTACGCGCGCGAAGCGGTACGAGTGGTGGCGCCCTGAGGCTTTACGCCTTCGACGTCACCCCCCAGTCTGTTTTTATTTAAATTCAAATTTCATTTATATCCAGAGAGCTTCAAACAACTATAACTCTTCAACCATAAGTCCAAATGAATTGACTCTTTTTGCATTGTGTTCTTTGCAAAGAAATCAAGCAGCTCACCAAAAATGGGATTTTTCCCTGCTGTCTAGATTTTCTGGTGATTTTCAGAAGGGTTCTTGATGTTTTCTTTTTGTGTTTATAAATATTTTCAGAGAGTGGAGCTTGTCTTGAGGATCACCAGAAGGCTTGTGAACCTCATCTGCATTAAGGCAAGCCACAACAACATTTTCATGGTGCCATTTCAATATTTGTGATTTTCCTACTTGAATGAATGATTTAATCCATGCATTTAAATCACTATTGTGTTATTTATATTCTGTCAAGTGCTTGTTTAAGTTAATATGCTTGTGTTATAGAAAGTTTAAATCTAACTAAGTTGGTAAAGAAACTAGAAATTAATTTTTGTTATGAAAGAGTAATATAGTTATGGATATAAATAATTAATTCGAGTTATTCTTCTTGCATGAGACAAATGATAAAATTTGCTAGAAAAGATTCTGTTTAAAGTGAAGTTTAATCTTAACCAGAGAAGTGTCAAGAGTTGTTGATGGTTATGCTTAGTGTGAATATAGTTGACTCAATCTTTTCCGTTAATATGTGATGCATATGTTAGTGTTGCATTTCATGGTATACTATGACACTGGTTATTTTCAATTTAAGTTGAGCCTGATAATAACACAACTTGAATATATATCGTTGACCGGGTCATGGTGCCACTGAATCGAGTTTTTCCCAGTGCAACCACATTTGCCTTTATGGGAAGGCCTTTATTCGGTCTGTTGTCATGCCTCTGGTCGGTGCCTCCAATGAGGGAAGGTTATGGGCATGCGGTACCCTGACCCGGTAAGCAGACATAACCTTGTGTGCCCGTTGTTGAGATTTTTGGTACCGGTCCCCGTGAGGGACGTTTATGTTTTGGCCACGACGGTGGTCGTTGTGTCTTTGGTAGACACGGGGCCACCCAGGACTAGCCCAGTTGGGACTGGGTCGAAGTGGCCGAGAGAGTGTCATGGCAATGGAGGGGTTTCGTCGGAATGCCGTTGGTCCACCCGAATGGGAGTACGAGGCCATGGGTTCCGTGGTGTGGGCACGGTGCGCTACCTCTGCAGAGTATATTAATCTATCGATAGCCGCGTCCGTGGTTACGGACACGCTCGAAAGTAGGTCACACCATGGGTCAACATTTAATAAATCTTGCACACTAAGTTATGAACTTTGCACTGTTGATGATGGCGGGAAGGTCATCTTGTTATTGAGACCAATTGTTGGTCGTGGTTGTGATCACCGGAAGGATCACCGTTTAAGACCCAGTGTTGGTCGTGGCTGTGATCGCCGGAATGATCATGAGATATCCATAGTTAAAATCATGAGGTTGGTTGTGATCCAAGAGCGATCACCGTTGGTAAGTCAGTCCGTGGGACTTGTCGCACAAGAGCATGATCACAGCATGTCGGTCATTTTGTTGCATTATTAATAATTGGTTAATTATCATGATATTGTTTGTCATTATGTTTATGCTTCTTGTGAGCTTGCAAGTACTTTCAATGTACTGACGTGGCGTGTCATGCCAAATTCTAGGAAAGTCCCGTTGGAAAGGAGTGATGTCCGAGTCTAGATCGTGTCCACATCGGTGTCCCTGTGCTATGGAGTTTCCACTACGACGTTGTTCCGCTGCCGCGTAGTTGTTATGATCGAGGCCCCTTTATGTTCACTAAATAATGTACATATTGTTCAGCCGCACCGTGTGTGCCGCTTGGCCTCGCTACCTGTTGTAATATAAACTTTGATCCGCTAGTACCAATAAAGCGGTTGTTTTCTGTACCAAGATGTTGTGTGTTGCCAGAAGACATGGTCTCTGGGCTGGCAATGCATGGTAAACCGGTCGCTCTGAGCCGGGGTGCCACATTATCCGAAATTTGAGCTATTAAGTTTTCAAGATGAGCAAACTGAGATTTCAAACCATAAAATTCCTAAGACATGTCATCGAGCTCTTTATTCATGTACTCCATAAAACCTTTTTGTTCTTTAAGCTCGTTTATAAAGAAATTATTGTGCTCAAATTGCAAAGACATAAAGCTTCTAACGTTGTTTTCAATTTCTTCCAATCTTCTAAGGTGAGGATCAACGTTTTTTGGCAGAGCCATCAGGGCAAAGGGCACACAAGAAGCAAGCGGAAAGAGGCGGACGAAAAAGGGCGAATAAAACGGCAAAGGTGAAGTGGGGGAGAGGAAAACGAGAGGCAAATGGCAAATAATGTAATGCGAGGGATAAGAGTTTGTGATGGGTACTTGGTGTGTCTTGACTTGGCGTAGATCTCCCCGGCAACGGCGCCAGAAATCCTTCTTGCTACCTCTTGAGCATGCGTTGGTTTTCCCTTGAAGAGGAAAGGGTGATGCAGCAAAGTAGCGTAAGTATTTCCCTCAGTTTTTGAGAACCAAGGTATCAATCCAGTAGGAGACTACACACAAGTCGCCTAGTACCTGCACAAACAATCAAGAACCTTGCAACCAACGCGATAAAGGGGTTGTCAATCCCTTCATGGCCACTTGCAAAAGTGAGATCTGATAAAGATAATAAGATAAATATTTTTGGTATTTTTGTTGTATAGATTGAAAAGTAAAGATTGCAAAATAAATAGTAAACTAGAATTGTAGATTGGAAACTTATATGATGTAAAGTAGACCCGGGGGCCATAGGTTTCACTAGTGGCTTCTCTCAAGATAGCATAAGTATTACGGTGGGTGAACAAATTACTGCCGAGCAATTGATAGAAAAGCGCATAGTTACGAGAATATCTAGGCATGATCATGAACATAGGCATCACGTCCGTGACAAGTAGATCGAAACGATTATGCATCTACTACTATAACTCCACACATCGACCGCTATCCAGCATGCATCTAGAGTATTAAGTTCATAAGAACAGAGTAACGCATTAGGCAAGATGACATGATGTAGAGGGATAAACTCAAGCAATATGATATAAACCCCATCTTTTTATCCTCGATGGCAACAATTGTAACACCCCGCATGTAACTTTCCATATTTGTAACTCCAACTCTTGCCATTTCCGGCTATGTGCTATGATATTCCCTCCGTGTTCGGGTTTTGTCTTTCGTTTTGTATTTTGTTCATGTCATGCATTTCATATCATGTCATCATGTGCATTGCATTTGCATACGTGTTAGTCTCATGCATCCGAGCATTTCCCCGTTGTCCGTTTTGCAATCCGGCGCTCCCATCTCCTCCGGTGCACCCCCCTTGTTTTCTTTCGTGAGCGGGTGTCAAATGTTCTCGGAATGGACCGAGGCTTGTCAAGTGGCCTTGATATACCACCGGTAGACCACCGGTCAAGTTTCGTTCCATTTGGAGGTCGTTTGGTACTCCAACGGTTAACCGGGTAACCGCAGATGCCTTCTTTGTGTTCCAGAAAAAAAAACCCTCTCTAAACAGCCCAAAACCCACCAAACTCTCTTCCATGCTCTAGGTCGTTCGATCACGATCGTGTGGGCGAAAACCGCACCTCATTTGGACTCTCCTAGCTCCCTCTAGCTATATATATGCATCCCCTCCCGTATACAATCGCAGATGAAACCCTAACCCGCTCCTCCCGTCGTCGCCGGACAAACCCGCCATCACCTACGCCCACTCGCGCGCTGCCACGTGGCGCAGTCACCGCCGCACCACCGCGGCCCGGGAAGCCCACGTCGGGCCCCCGCGAGCCCGCGCGCCTCCCCCGCTCCCGT
>NC_057808.1:466657700-466670500 GCF_018294505.1 Triticum aestivum
CCCGTGCGCCGCCGCCGCACCTCGCCCGCGCCGCCGCGGCTTCCCCGCCGCCCGCCGGCCGGCCCCGCCACCATCTCCGCCGCCGTTCGGCGCCCGCGGCCCCACCGCCATCTCCGCCGCCCCGGCCACCCGTCGCCGGCTCGAGCCCGCGGCGCCCCGCCTCGCCGCGCGCCCGAGCGCCTCCTCTCCTCTCCCGACGCCGGCCGCCGTCGCCCCTTCCTCTCCCGTCGCCGGCGAGCCCAAGCTCCCTTGAGATCCCGATCCAGATTTCAGTCAAGGTTGACTTTCCCGACACCCCCGAAATTTTCCGAAGTCATTTATTTTTACAGCATGTGCCCATGTTCATAGCATCATAACTCTCTGCGTATAGCTCCGTTTCGCGCGTGTAATATATCGAATTGTTCGCCTCGTGATGCTCTTAATTTTGTTCAATTGCACCATATTCATTAGAAGCCATCTTGATGCCCAAATCTCTGGTGCAAGAGTGCTAGTTGCTGTTATCTGTTGATACTTAGCAGAACTTGGAGATTTGTTATTTTTGTTGCAATTAATCTGTGCATCTTATGGGCATGAGCTCTACATGTGTTTTATTGTATGACATCCCATCTTTCCAGTGGTGTATGCCATGTATTTTTGTGATCTCTGTGGTGACTAGCACAAGCATGCAAACTAGGCTCCGTAATGTTTCTGATTTCAGGGACTTAGTAATTTCTCTAAGTCTTTGTCTGCTGTTATTTTCTTGCCATGTAAACTTGATGCTACAGAGAGATCCATGCATATTTTGAAGATGCTAAGTAAGGATGTTTTGTAGATACTGTTGTATTTGATCCATGCCTGCCCTTGTTTGCAATTATGGAGTGCCATAGAATGACTCAATCGTGCTCTACTTTTGCTATAAAATATTTCTGGCAGATTGTTTACGTGTTATTCAATTTTGCCAAGCTTGTTGTAGTTGATCCATACATGCTATGCTTTTGTTCTTGCCATGGATAGCTTCATAAACATGCCATCTTGCTGTAGGTACACTTGTTTTATCATGCATTGCTTTGTGGCGAGTGCATCAAGCTCACAAAGATGCATTGCTTTGTGGCGAGTGCATCAAGCTCACAAAGATGCCCTCATAATGTCTGTTTCTGCCATGCTCTGTTTTCTGCTAAGTCTGAAACCTGTTAACAAAACTTGCTATGTTTACATGGTTGCCATCATATCTTCTGCTCCTTTTTGGCTCTTGGTCGGTAAGGGACTTTTGTCATATGCATTTAGTAGAATACTGCCATGCCTTGTTTTGCCATGTTAAGTTCCTGTAGCATGTTGTTTTCCACCTCTGAACATTGCTACCTGATGCTGTTTTCTGCCATGTCCAGTAATTTCACCAAGTCGGTGAACCTGTTATCTTTTGCACTTTTGCCATGCTTGTTTGAGCTTGTTATGTTGTCATCTAGCCATAGCTCAGTGTTCATCTTTTGTCAAGCTTCTCCTGTAGATCACTGTCATATGCTTTGTTGCTATGTTGGAGTGCTGTAGCATTGTTAGTTGTAGCATTCTAAGTGCTATCATGCTGTTAATCGCAGATTCGTGTCATTCTTGTTTTGCTTGCCATTTGCAAACCGTGCATCCGTTTCCGGTGATCTTTATATCGATTTCGACCGAAATCATCTCATCTTTCCAGTGGCATGCTACCTCTCGTCAGTTGAAGCCCAATGAGAAGAACTACCCCACTCACGATCTTGAGTTGGCGGCAGTTGTCCATGCATTAATAACGTGGAGACATCTCTTGTTGGGAAGACAAGTGGACATATTCACTGATCACAAGAGTCTCAAGTACATCTTCACTCAGCCCAACCTCAACCTCAGGCAGACTCGATGGGTCGAAATGATTCAAGAGTACAATCCGAGTATTGAATATACTCCAGGCAAGGCCAATGTCATTGAAGATGCTTTAAGCAGGAAGGCTTATTGCAACAGCTTAATTCTGAAGCCATTCCAACCGGATCTTTGTGAAGCTTTCCGCAAGCTGAATCTCCAAGTTGTTCCTCAAGGCTTTCTTGCCAACCTCATAGTCTCTCCTACTTTGGAAGATCAAATTCGTGAGGCACAACTTCTTGATGCCATGGTGAAGAAGGTGAAACGTGGTATCGACAAGGGTCTTTCCAAATACAAGTGCTATCGCATTGATGACAGAGACACTTTATTCTTTGAGGACCGGATTGTGATTCCTAAAGGTGATCTAAGGAAAGTCATAATGAACGAGGCGCACAATTCTCTTCTTTCCATTCATCCTGGAAGTACGAAGATGTACCATGACCTCAAGCAGTCGTATTGGTGGACTCGAATGAAGCGAGAAATCGCTCAATTCGTGAATGAATGTGATGTCTGTCGAAGAGTGAAAGCAGAACACCAACGACCAGCTGGTCTCCTCCAACCTCTTGCTATCCCAGAGTGGAAGTTTAATCATATCAAAATGGACTTCGTGACTGGTTTTCCCAAGTCCAAGCGCGGAAATGATGCTATCTTCGTTGTCATCGACAAGCTTTCTAAAGTGGCTCATTTCCTTCCAATCAAAGAATCCATCACAGCAGCTCAGTTGGAAGAGCTTTACACCTCCAGAATTGTCTCCTTGCACGGCATTCCACAATTGATTTCTTCAGATCGTGGAAGCATCTTCACCTCTAAGTTCTAGGACTCCTTCCAGAAGGCCATTGGCACCAACATTCGCTTCAACACAGCTTTCCATCCTCAAACTAGTGGCCAAGTCGAGCGAGTCAATCAAATTCTTGAAGATATGCTCAGGGCTTGTGTCATTTCCTTTGGCATGAAATGGGAAGATTGTCTTCCATATGCTGAATTCTCCTACAACAACAGCTTCCAAGCGAGTTCGGGCAAGGCCCCATTCGAGATTCTGTATGGCAGAAAGTGCCGTACTCCTCTCAATTGGTCAGAGCCTGGTGAACGCCAACTTCTTGGCAATGACTTAATCACAGAAGCTGAAGAAATGTGTAAAGTCATCCGTGATAATCTCAAAGCCGCGCAATCACGCCAGAAAAGTTACTATGATAGTAAGCACCGTGATGTGGCTTTCGAGGTCGGAGACCATGTCTACCTCCGCGTCTCTCCAATGAAAGGCACTCGTCGCTTTGGTATCAAAGGAAAGCTTGCCCCTAGATACGTGGGTCCTTTCAAGATCATTGGCAAAAGAGGCGACCTCGCCTATCAACTTGAGCTTCCTTCCAACTTCGTGAACGTGCACGATGTGTTCCATGTGTCATAGCTTCGCAAGTGCTTCAAGACGCCTGAGCACACTATCAACTTCGAAGAGATTGACCTCCAAGAAGATCTGTCTTATCATGAGCACCCCGTTGCTATTCTTGAAGAAACTAAGCGCAAGACTCGCAACAAGTCAATCAAATTCCTGAAAGTGAAGTGGTCGCATCATTCCGACCGAGAAGGCACCTGGGAACGCGTGGACCACCTCCGTTCTGAATATCCGGAGTTCTTTCAGTCCTAGATCTCGGGACGAGATCCTCTCGTAGTGGTGGAGTGTTGTAACACCCCGCATGTAACTTTCCATATTTGTAACTCCAACTCTTGCCATTTCCGGCTATGTGCTATGATATTCCCTCCGTGTTCGGGTTTTGTCTTTCATTTTGTATTTTGTTCATGTCATGCATTTCATATCATGTCATCACGTGCATTGCATTTGCATACGTGTTAGTCTCATGCATCCGAGCATTTCCCCGTTGTCCGTTTTGCAATCCGGCGCTCCCATCTCCTCCGGTGCGCCCCCCTTGTTTTCTTTCGTGAGCGGGTGTCAAACGTTCTCGGAATGGACCGAGGCTTGTCAAGTGGCCTTGTTGTAGTTGTTCCATACATGCTATGCTTTTTTTCTTGCCATGGATAGCTTCATAAACATGCCATATTGCTGCAGGTACGCTTGTTTTATCATGCATTGCTTTGTGGCGAGTGCATCAAGCTCACAAAGATGCCCTCATAATGTCTGTTTCTACCATGCTCTGTTTTCTACTAAGTCTGAAACCTGTTAACAAAACTTGCTATGTTTACATGGTTGCCATCATATCTTCTGATACTTTTTGGCTCATGGTCAGTAAGGGACTTTTGTCATATGCATTTAGTAGAATACTGCCATGCCTTGTTTTGCCATGTTAAGTTCCTGTAGCATGTTGTTTTCGTGCTCTGAACATTGCTACCTGATGGTGTTTTCTTCCATGTCCAGTAATTTCACTAAGTCGGTGAACCCGTTATCTTTTGCACTTTTGCCATGCTTGTTTGAGCTTGTTATGTTGTCATCTAGCCATAGCTCAGTGTTCATCTTTTGTCAAGCTTCTCCTGTAGATCACTGTCATATGCTTTGTTGCTATGTTGGAGTGATGTAGCATTGTTACTTGTTGCATTCTAAGTGCTATCATGCTGTTAATCGCAGATTCGTGTCATTCTTGTTTTGCTTGCCATTTGCAAACCGTGCATCCGTTTCCGGTGATCTTTATATCGATTTCGACCGAAATCAACTCATCTTTCCAGTGGTATGCTTGTTTTGCCAAGTTACTTCTTGTTCATCATTTTCCTTCCGGAGCACGCATATGCATCGCATATCATACATGTTTTGCATCATGTTGCTTGTGCTTTTCCCGTGATTGATTTGTGGTCCCATTGCTTGTGTTCTTGTCTTGGGTAGATCCGGGAGACGATTTCGTGAACGAGGAACCTGTTGAGTACGCTTACGAGGATCAAGCTTTCGACAACTCTGAGAACCTTGCAGGCAAGATGACCACCCCTCGAAATCACTTCTATCGTTGCTTTGCTAGTTGTTTATTCTATTGCCATGCTGCGCTACCTACCACTTGCTATATCATGCCTCCCATATTGCCATGACAGCCTCTAACCATCTTTTCCTAGCAAACCGTTGTTTGGCTAAGTTACCGCTTTTGCTCAGCCCTTCTTATAGCGTTGCTAGTTGCAGGTGAAGTTGGAGATGGTTCCATGTTGGAACATGGATATTTTGGGATATCACAATATCTCTTATTTAATTAATGCATCTATATATATTTGGTAAAGGGTGGAAGGCTCGCCCTTATGCTTGGTGTTTTGTTCCACTCTTGCCGCCCTAGTTTCTGTCATACCGGTATTATGTTCCTTGAGTTTGCGTTCCTTACACGGTTGGGTGATTTATGGGACCCCCTTGACAGTTCGCCTTGAATAAAATTCCTCCAGCAAAGCCCAACCTTGGTTTTACCATTTGCCACCTAAGCCTTTTCCCCTGGGTTTTCGCGAGCCCGAGGGTCATCTTTATTTTAACCCCCGGACCAGTGTTCCTTCGAGTGCTGGCCCAAGCAGGGCGATGTCCGGCGCCCCCTGGGCAACCAGGGTCTATGCCAACCCGACGTCTTGCCCATCCGGTGTGCCCTGAGAACGAGATATGTGCAGCTCCTATCGGGATTTGTCGGCACATTCGGGTGGCTTTGCTGGTCTTGTTTTACCATCGTCAAAATGTCTTGTAAACCGGGATTCCGAGACTGGTCGGGTCTTTCCGGAAGAAGGTTTATCCTTCGTTAACTGTGAGAGCTTATGATGGGCTAAGTTGGGACACCCCTGCAGGGTATTATCTTTCGAAAGTCGTGCCCGCGGTTATGAGGCAGATGGGAATTTGTTAATGTCCGGTTGTAGAGAACTTGTCACTTGACCCAGTTAAAATACATCAGCTGTGTGTGTAGCCGTGATGGTCTCTTCTCGGCGGAGTCCGGGAAGTGAACATGGTTTGAGTTATGAATGACGTAAGTAGGAGTTCAGGATCACTTCGTGGTCATTGCTAGATGACGACCGTTCCGCTGCTTCTCTTCTCGCTCTCTTTTGCGTATGTTAGCCACCATATAAGCTTATTGCCTACTGCAGCTCCACCTCGTTACACCACCTTTTCCTACAAGCTTAAATAGTCTTGATCTCGCAGGTGTGAGATTGCTGAGTCCTCGTGACTCACAGATTCTACCAAACAGTTGCAGGTGCCGACAATGCTAGTGCAGATGATGGGATCGACCTCAAGTGGGAGTTCGATGAGGAACGTGGTCGTTACTATGTGTCTTTTCCTGATGATCAGTAGTGGAGCCCAGTTGGGACGATCGGGGATCTAGCATTTGGGGTTATCTTATTTTCATTTGGTCTTTGACCGTAGTCGGTCTATGTGTGTGTTTTGGATGATGTATGAATTATATTTATGTATTGTCTGAAGTGGCGATTGTAAGCCAACTCTTTATCCCATTCTTGTTCATTACATGGGATTGTGTGAAGATGACCCTTCTTGCGACAAAACCACTATGCGGTTATGCCTCTAAGTCATGCCTCGACACGTGGGAGATATAGCCGCATCGTGGGCGTTACAAGTTGGTAATCAGAGCCATCCCCGACTTAGGAGCCCCCTGCTTGATCAAATCGCTGGCGTTGTTGAGTCTAGAACAAAAATGTTTTGTGTCTTAGGATTATATATATCGGAGAGTAGGATTCTTTTTACTCCTCAGTCCCTTCGTCGCTCTGGTGAGGCCTCCTGACGTAGAAGTTTTGACTCTTCTCTCCTCAAATTTCACTAAAAAAAATTTAGGATCACGCGGGTATCTTGGAATCGTTCCGATGGTTTTGTGACGAGAACATTGTTCTTGGTGCCTCCTGTCACTTAGGGGTTGTGGCAGTGTCCCGGGGAGTTGAGCTCCGAGGTGTTGTCGTCACAATTATCGTTGCAGTTCTGGAATACCTGAGTTTCGCCGACATCGAAATCTCTTTTATGCAGTTGTTGGTGAGATCACCTCGACGCCACCCAGTACTGGGGCGGGAGTTCGGGAGTATTGCCATAACTCGTATAACGGATGCTTTTCGAAGGTTGAGGTACACGATTTCCGAAGGTTTCTTGGTTATGTGTTGACGGATGGATACAGCTGGATCTAGGGATTGCTAGTTTGGGTGATATATTTTGTGTCCCCTGTATCCCCAACAACAGATTGCATAACCAGAAAGTTTCGGGAGTTTATAGGTGGGAATTCTAGTAGCTCTTAGGATATCTTTCCGACAGACGCATGATATGAGATTGGGGTTCGACGTCTAGTGGTCCGCCTTTCCACGGTTGGTTTTATAGTGGTCTCGTAGTGTCTTAAAGAGTCCTTGGCTATGCCGACTCGGGGACGCTTCGTATGTCATGTGCACAGCCTTGTACATGATGGTGCTGTACGATCGAGCCCGTGTGGGCCCCACCACGAAAACTTCGGATGAAATCTCTATCATATGTTTGTTCCGGCTTATTCTGCAAGCCAATACTTTGTTTTGTTTTGTATTGTGGTATTCGAGTTGCTTCGAAGTCAGATGTTGATTTCATACTTTTTTTAAGTGGCTTCTCAACTTAATGGAAGTGTGATGATTTACTACGGAATTCATTCGTTCATCCTCGTTCGAATGTTTATTGTGAAGACTATATGTTGCAATTCCTATCCGTTGATTCTACTTGTCTATTTGTCTATCAAGATGCTAACGGATGTCACCCTCTTCAGGCTGGCTCCGCCAACGCGTCAGAATCCGGAACGCAATGATGGGAGTCAGGCGAACCCTCCGCCACCACCTCCGCCTCCGGAGGCATGGCAAGCTATCATGGCAGCCACCAACGCCAATGCTCAGATGATTCTGCAACTCTTGCAAGAACGTACCCAAGGGCAAGGCAATCAAGGAAATCAAGGTCAAGGCAACAATCAGCCTCACTTCGCTACTCTCAACCAGTTTCTCGCAAATCAGCCCAAGTCTTTCAGCTACTGTGCCGAGGCCACGGATGCCGATGATTGGCTCGTGGACATCAACAAGCATTTCGAATGTAGCAATGTCAGGCCTGAGGACTATGTCAAGTTCGCCTCTTTTCAGCTCAAGGACCAAGCTGCTGATTGGTATCAACAATACAAAGATTCCAGACGAGGCCGTGTGATCACTTGGACTGACTTCTGTCGGGACTTCAAAGCGCACCACATTCCACAAAGTGTTGTTGAGAGCAAGCGTGAGGAGTTCCGCAATCTCAAGCAAGGCAACATGTCTGTGTATCAATTCAACATCCAGTTTCAGAAACTTGCTCGCTTCGCTAAACAAGACGTTCCTGATGAAAAGAGCATGATCTATCACTTCAGAGGTGGCCTTAGAGAGGATCTGCAGTTAGCTCTCGTTCTTGTGGAGCCTACTCAGTTTGATCAATTCTATAACATGGCACTGAAGGAAGAGGCTACTCAGCTTAAGTGTGAGGCTTCTAAGAAGAGAGTCAGGGACGCAGTTCAGTCTTCTTCTTCCTCACTTGTGGCAGCTAAGCAACAGAAGTTCTGGTTGCCTCCTCCTCCGTTTCGTCAGCCTTACCAGCAGAAGAGCAAAGGTGGCCATGGATCTTCCCACTCTTCCAACTCTGGCTATTAGAACAAGTCTCAGAATCAAGCTCCAAAGTCCAATGCTCCTTATCATCGTCCACTCTCAGAGGTGACTTGCAACAAGTGTCAGCAAAAAGGTCACTATGCTAACAAGTGCTTCAACCAAAGGCGTCTTCCTCCTCCTCCTCCTGTCAGATCTTCCAGCAATGCAGTGGTCAAGCATAATCCAAAGTCTGCTAAGGTGAACATGATGAATGCAGCTCAAGCGGAGGAATCTACTGATGTGATAATGGGTAATCTTCCTGTTAATGATATTCCTGCAAACGTTTTGTTTGACACTGGTGCATCTATTTCTTTCATATCAAGACCTTTTGCATCCATGAACAATTTGCATACTGTAGATCTGCCTAAGCCGATAGCGGTTTCCTCTCCGGGTTTATTCATGAATACCAAAATGATGGCTCCGGATGTTTCTATCAAGATGGGCAACTATAAATTTCTGTCTTCTCCAATGGTTCTTGGTGACTCGGATATTGATCTTATTCTCGAGATGGACTGGCTTTCTAAGCACAAGGCTCAACTTGATTGTGCTGCCAGGGAAATTCAATTGACACACTCTTCTGAGGATGTGACCATTTATGCCGCTCGTGATGAAACCATTCGGTTATTTTCTCTCAATGAGAAGGGCGAGTTGAATGCCATCTCTCAGATTCTAGTCGTTTGTGAGTACCAAGATGTCTTTCCAGAAGAGCTTCCGGGTATGCCTCCTCATCGGCCAGTTGAGTTAGTTATCGATCTTGAGCCGGGCACTGAACCCGTTTGCAAGCGTCCATACAAGTTTGGACCCAAGGAGCTGAAGGAATTGAAGAAACAGCTCGATGAACAAGAGCGTCTGGGTTTGATCAGACCGAGTTCATCTCCATGGGGTTGTGGTGTTCTTTTTGTCCAGAAGAAGGATGGCACGGACCGACTTTGTGTCGACTACCGTCCATTGAACAAGAAGACAATCAAGAACAAATATCCACTTCCCAACATCAATGAGCTATTCGAGCAACTCAAAGGGGCTAAAGTATTCTCCAAGCTTGACCTTCGTATGGGTTATCATCAGATTCGCATTCGTGAAGAAGATATTCCCAAGACAGCATTCAGAACAAGCTTTGGTTCTTATGAATATACTGTCATGTCTTTCGGCCTTGTCAATGCTCCTCCAACCTTCTCTCGGATGATGAATTTCATCTTCAACCCCTATACCAATGAATTCGTCCTGGTGTATCTCAATGATATCTTGGTCTTCTCCAAGAATAAGAAGGATCATGCCAAACATTTGCGATTGGTGCTCGACAAGCTCAGAGAGTATCAATTCTATGCGAAGTTCTCCAAATGCGAATTTTGGCTCGATGAAGTTCTTTACCTTGGTCACATCATCTCTGCCAAGGGCATCGCTGTTAACCCCGAGAAGGTGTCCGCAATTGTGAATTGGGAACCTCCTTAGAATGTCAAGCAGCTTCGCAGTTTTCTTGGTCTTGCAAGCTATTGCCGAAGATTCGTTGAGAATTTCTCTAAGATTGCAAAGCCTCTTTCCAATCTCCTCCAGAAGCATGTGAAGTATGTCTGGTCTCCTGAGTGTGACGTTGCTTTCAACACTCTCAAAGAGAAACTAGTCACAGCTCCTGTCTTGACTCCTCCTGATGAATCCAAGCCATTTGAAGTTTTCTGTGATGCTTCTCTTCAAGGTCTCGGTGCTGTGTTAATGCAAGAGAAGAAAGTTGTGGCCTATACCTCTCGTCAGTTGAAGCCCAATGAGAAGAACTACCCCACTCACGATCTTGAGTTGGCGGCAGTTGTCCATGAATTAATAACGTGGAGACATCTCTTGTTGGGAAGACAAGTGGACATATTCACTGATCACAAGAGTCTCAAGTACATCTTCACTCAGCCCAACCTCAACCTCAGGCAGACTCGATGGGTCGAAATGATTCAAGAGTACAATCCGAGTATTGAATATACTCCAGGCAAGGCCAATGTCATTGCAGATGCTTTAAGCAGGAAGGCTTATTGCAACAGCTTAATCCTGAAGCCATTCCAACCGGATCTTTGTGAAGCTTTCCGCAAGCTGAATCTCCAAGTTGTTCCTCAAGGCTTTCTTGCCAATCTCATAGTCTCTCCTACTTTGGAAGATCAAATTCGTGAGACACAACTTCTTGATGCCATGGTGAACAAGGTGAAACGTGGTATCGACAAGGGTCTTTCCAAATACAAGTGCTATCGCATTGATGACAGAGACACTTATTCCTCGAGGACCGGATTGTGGTTCCTAAAGGTGATCTAAGGAAAGTCATAATGAACGAGGCGCACAATTCTCTTCTTTCCATTCATCCTGGAAGTACGAAGATGTACCATGACCTCAAGCAGTCATATTGGTGGACTCGAATGAAGCGAGAAATCGCTCAATTCGTGAATGAATGCGATGTCTGTCGAAGAGTGAAAGCAGAACACCAACGACCAGCTGGCTCCTCCAACCTCTTGCTATCCCAGAGTGGAAGTTTGATCATATCGAACTGGACTTCGTGACTGGTTTTCCCAAGTCCAAACGCGGAAATGATGCTATCTTCGTTGTCATCGACAAGCTTTCTAAAGTGGCTCATTTCCTTCCAATCAAAGAATCCATCACAGCAGCTCAGTTGGCAGAGCTTTACACCTCCAGAATTGTCTCCTTGCACGGCATTCCACAATTGATTTCTTCAGATCGTGGAAGCATCTTCACCTCTAAGTTCTGGTTCTCCTTCCAGAAGGCCATGGGCACCAACATTCGCTTCAACACAGCTTTCCATCCTCAAACTAGTGGCCAAGTCGAGCGAGTCAATCAAATTCTTGAAGATATGCTCAGGGCTTGTGTCATTTACTTTGGCATGAAATGGGAAGATTGTCTTCCATATGCTGAATTCTCCTACAACAACAGCTTCCAAGCGAGTTCGGGCAAGGCCCCATTCGAGATTCTGTATGGCAGAAAGTGCCGTACTCCTCTCAATTGGGCAGAGACTGGTGAACGCCAACTTCTTGGCAATGACTTAATCACAGAAGCTGAAGAAATGTGTAAAGTCATCCGTGATAATCTCAAAGCCGCGCAATCGCGCCAGAAAAGTTACTATGATAGTAAGCACCGTGATGTGGCTTTCGAGGTCGGAGACCATGTCTACCTCCGCGTCTCTCCAATGAAAGGCACTCGTCGCTTCGGTATCAAAGGAAAGCTTGCCCCTAGATACGTGGGTCCTTTCAAGATCATTGGCAAAAGAGGCGACCTCGCCTATCAACTTGAGCTTCCTTCCAACTTCGCGAACATGCACGATGTGTTCCATGTGTCATAACTTCGCAAGTGCTTCATGACGCCTGAGCGCACTATCAACTTCGAAGAGATTGACCTCCAAGAAGATATGTCTTATCATGAGCACCCCGTTGCTATTCTTGAAGAAACTAAGTGCAAGACTCGCAACAAGTCAATCAAATTCCTGAAAGTGAAGTGGTCGCATCATACCGACCGAGAAGCCACCTGGGAACGCGTGGACCACCTCCGTTCTGAATATCCGGAGTTCTTTCAGTCCTAGATCTCGGGACGAGATCCTCTCGTAGTGGTGGAGTGTTGTAACACCCCGCATGTAACTTTCCATATTTGTAACTCCAACTCTTGCCATTTCCGGCTATGTGCTATGATATTCCCTCCGTGTTCGGGTTTTGTCTTTCATTTTGTATTTTTTTCATGTCATGCATTTCATATCATGTCATCACGTGCATTGCATTTGCATACGTGTTAGTCTCATGCATCCGAGCATTTCCCCGTTGTCCGTTTTGCAATCCGGCGCTCCCATCTCCTCCGGTGCGCCCCCCTTGTTTTCTTTCGTGAGCGGGTGTCAAACGTTCTCGGAATGGACCGAGGCTTGTCAAGTGGCCTTGATATACCACCGGTAGACCACCGGTCAAGTTTCGTTCCATTTGGAGGTCGTTTGGTACTCCAACGGTTAACCGGGTAACCGCAGATGCCTTTTGTGTGTTCCAGCAAAAAACCCCTCTCTAAAAAGCCCAAAACCCACCAAACTCTCTTCCATGCTCTAGGTCGTTCGATCACGATCGTGTGGGCGAAAACCACACCTCATTTGGACTCTCCTAGCTCCCTCTAGCTATATATATGCATCCCCTCCCGTATACAATCGCAGATGAAACCCTAACCCGCTCCTCCCGTCGCCGCCGGACGTGTCCGTACGTCGCCGGACAAACCCGCCGTCGCCCACGCCCACTCGCGCGCTGCCACGTGGTGCAGTCGCCGCCGCACCACCGCGGCCCGGGAAGCCCACGTCGGGCCCCCGCGAGCCCGCGTGCCTCCCTCGCTCCCGTGCGCCACCGCCGCACCTTGCCCGCGCC
>NC_057808.1:466671008-466799601 GCF_018294505.1 Triticum aestivum
GGCCGGCCCCGCCACCATCTCCGCCGCCGTTCGCCGCCCGCAGCCCCGCCGCCATCTCCGCCGCCCCGGCCACCCATCGCCGGCTCGAGCCCGCGGCGCCCCGCCTCGCCGCGCGCCCGAGCGCCTCCTCTCCTCTCCCGACGCCGGCCGCCGTTGCCCCTTCCTCTCCCGTCGCCGGCGAGCCCGAGCTCCCTCGAGATCCCGATCCAGAATTCAGTCAAGGTTGACTTTCCCGAGACCCCCGAAATTTTCCTAAGTCATTTATTTTTACAGCATGTGCTCATGTTCATAGCATCATAACTCTCTGCATATAACTCCGTTTCGCGCGTGTAATATATTGAATTGTTCGCCTCGTGATGCTCTTCATTTTGTTCAATTGCACCATGTTCATTAGAAGCCATCTTGATACCCAAATCTCTGGTGCAAGAGTGCTAGTTGCTGTTATCTGTTGATACTTAGCAGAGCTTGGAGAGTTGTTATTTTTGTTGCAATTAATCTGTACATCTTATGGGCATGAGCTCTACATGTGTTTTGTTGTATGCCATCCCATCTTTCAAGTGGTGTATGCCATGTATTTTTGTGATCTCTGTGGTGACTAGCACAAGCATGCAAACTAGGCTCCGTAATGTTTCTGATTTCAGGGACTTAGTAATTTCTCTAAGTCTTTGTCTGAGTTATTTTGTTGCCATGTAAACTTGATGCTACAGAGAGATCCATGCATATTTTGAAGATGTTCAGTAAGGATGTTTTGTCGATATTGTGGTAGTTGATCCATACCTGCCCTTGTTTTCAATTATGGAGTGCCATAGAATGACTCAATCTTGCTCTACGTTTGCTATAAAATGTTTCTGGCAGATTGTTTACGTGTTATTCAAATTTGCCAAGCTTGTTGTAGTTGTTCCATACATGCTATGCTTTTTTTCTTGCCATGGATAGCTTCATAAACATTCCATATTGCTGCAGGTACGCTTGTTTTATCATGCATTGCTTTGTGGCGAGTGCATCAAGCTCACAAAGATGCCCTCATAATGTCTGTTTCTACCATGCTCTGTTTTCTACTAAGTCTGAAACCTGTTAACAAAACTTGCTATGTTTACATGGTTGCCATCATATCTTCTGATACTTTTTGGCTCATGGTCAGTAAGGGACTTTTGTCATATGCATTTAGTAGAATACTGCCATGCCTTGTTTTGCCATGTTAAGTTCCTGTAGCATGTTGTTTTCGTGCTCTGAACATTGCTACCTGATGGTGTTTTCTTCCATGTCCAGTAATTTCACTAAGTCGGTGAACCCGTTATCTTTTGCACTTTTGCCATGCTTGTTTGAGCTTGTTATGTTGTCATCTAGCCATAGCTCAGTGTTCATCTTTTGTCAAGCTTCTCCTGTAGATCACTGTCATATGCTTTGTTGCTATGTTGGAGTGATGTAGCGTTGTTACTTGTTGCATTCTAAGTGCTATCATGCTGTTAATCGCAGATTCGTGTCATTCTTGTTTTGCTTGCCATTTGCAAACCGTGCATCCGTTTCCGGTGATCTTTATATCGATTTCGACCGAAATCATCTCATCTTTCCAGTGGTATGCTTGTTTTGCCAAGTTACTTTTTGTTCATCATTTTCCTTCCGGAGCACGCATATGCATCGCATATCATACATGTTTTGCATCATGTTGCTTGTGCTTTTCCCGTGATTGATTTGTGGTCCCATTGCTTGTGTTCTTGTCTTGGGTAGATCCGGGGGACGAGTTCGTGAACGAGGAACCTGTTGAGTACGCTTACGAGGATCAAGCTTTCGACAACTCTGAGAACCTTGCAGGCAAGATGACCACCCCTCGAAATCACTTCTATCGTTGCTTTGCTAGTTGTTCATTCTATTGCCATGCTGCGCTACCTACCACTTGCTATATCATGCCTCCCATATTGCCATGACAGCCTCTAACCATCTTTTCCTAGCAAACCGTTGTTTGGCTAAGTTACCGCTTTTGCTCAGCCCTTCTTATAGCGTTGCTAGTTGCAGGTGAAGTTGGAGATGGTTCCATGTTGGAACATGGATATTTTGGGATATCACAATATCTCTTATTTAATTAATGCATCTATATATATTTGGTAAAGGGTGGAAGGCTCGCCCTTATGCTTGGTGTTTTGTTCCACTCTTGCCGCCCTAGTTTCTGTCATACCGGTATTATGTTCCTTGAGTTTGCGTTCCTTACACGGTTGGGTGATTTATGGGACCCCCTTGACAGTTCGCCTTGAATAAAATTCCTCCAGCAAAGCCCAACCTTGGTTTTACCATTTGCCACCTAAGCCTTTTCCCCTGGGTTTTCGCGAGCCCGAGGGTCATCTTTATTTTAACCCCCGGACCAGTGTTCCTTCGAGTGCTGGCCCAAGCAGGGCGATGTCCGGCGCCCCCTGGGCAACCAGGGTCTATGCCAACCCGACGTCTTGCCCATCCGGTGTGCCCTGAGAACGAGATATGTGCAGCTCCTATCGGGATTTGTCGGCACATTCGGGTGGCTTTGCTGGTCTTGTTTTACCATCGTCGAAATGTCTTGTAAACCGGGATTCCGAGACTGATCGGGTCTTTCCGGAAGAAGGTTTATCCTTCGTTGACCGTGAGAGCTTATGATGGGCTAAGTTGGGACACCCCTGCAGGGTATTATCTTTCGAAAGCCGTGCCCGCGGTTATGAGGCAGATGGGAATTTGTTAATGTCCGGTTGTAGAGAACTTGTCACTTGACCCAGTTAAAATACATCAGCTGTGTGTGTAGCCGTGATGGTCTCTTCTCGGCGGAGTCCGGGAAGTGAACATGGTTTGAGTTATGAATGACGTAAGTAGGAGTTTAGGATCACTTCGTGGTCATTGCTAGATGACGACCATTCCGCTGCTTCTCTTCTCGCTCTCTTTTGCGTATGTTAGCCACCATATAAGCTTATTGCCTACTGCAGCTCCACCTCGTTACACCACCTTTTCCTACAAGCTTAAATAGTCTTGATCTCGCGGGTGTGAGATTGCTGAGTCCTCGTGACTCACAGATTCTACCAAACAGTTGCAGGTGCCGACAATGCCAGTGCAGATGATGGGATCGACCTCAAGTGGGAGTTCGATGAGGAACGTGGTCGTTACTATGTGTCTTTTCCTGATGATCAGTAGTGGAGCCCAGTTGGGACGATCGGGGATCTAGCATTTGGGGTTATCTTATTTTCATTTGGTCTTTGACCGTAGTCAGTCTATGTGTGTGTTTTGGATGATGTATGAATTATATTTATGTATTGTCTGAAGTGGCGATTGTAAGCCAACTCTTTATCCCATTCTTGTTCATTACATGGGATTGTGTGAAGATGACCCTTCTTGCGACAAAACCACTATGCGGTTATGCCTCTAAGTCGTGCCTCGACACGTGGGAGATATAGCCGCATCGTGGGCGTTACAACAATACAATACGTGTCGTTTCCCTTTCTGTCACTGGGATCAAGCACCACAAGATTGAAGCCAAAGCTAAGCACTTCTCCCATTGCAAGAAAGTTCAACCTAGTAGGCCAAACCAAACTGATAATTCAAAGAGACTTGCAAAGATATTTAAATCATGCATAAAAGAATTCAGAGAAGAATCAAATATTGTTCATAGATAATCTTGATCATAAAACCACAATTCATCGGATCTCGACAAACACACCGCAAAAAGAGTTACATCGAATAGATCTCCAAGAAGATCGAGGAGAACTTTGTATTGAGATCCAAAGAGAGAGAAGAAGCCATCTAGCTAATAACTATGGACCCGAAGGTCTGTGGTAAACTACTCACACATCATCGAAGAGGCTATGGTGTTGATGTAGAAGCCCTCCGTGATCGATTCCCCCTCTGGTGGAGCGCCGGAAAAGGCCCCAAGATGGGATCTCACGGGTACAGAAGGTTGCGGCGGTGGAAAAAGTGTTTCGTTGCTCTCCCCATAAGAGTATATATAGGCGAAAGAAGTAGGTCGGTGGAGCTGCGAGTGAGGGAGTCCTGGACTAAGGGGTCCTCGGGCGTCTGGCCTGTTGGACATGGGCCGCACTGATGGGCTGTGAAGGTACAAGACCGAAGACTCTCTCCCGTGTCCGGATAGGACACTCATTGGCGTGGAAGGCAAGCCTGGCGACCACATATGAAGATTCCTTTCTCTGTAACCGACTTTGTACAACCCTAGTCTCCGGTGTCTATATAAACCGGAGGGCTTAGTCCGAACACATCGAACAATCATAGTCATACAGTCTAGACTTCTAGGGTTTTAGCCATTATGATCTCGTGGTAGATCAACTCTTGTAATACTCATATTCATCAAGATCAATCAAGCAGGAAGTAGGGTATTACCTCCATAGAGAGGGCCCAAACCTGGGTAAACATTGTGTCCCCCGTCTCCTGTAACCATTGACCTTAGATGTCAGGGGTTTGGTGCGACATATGCCAAAGGATGGCTTATCATGATGGGGGCTAGTAAGACATCGCCGGTGCCAGGAAGCGGGATGAGGCGAAGTGTAAGTGCATCTAGTGCCCCTTAGTGATTTTGGTGTATTGAAGACTTATAGGTTAAGGGACTAATGTGTTTATGAGTGTACACAGGTCTATAAGTCTATGAGGAGTTTGATATTTACAGTGAAAGTCGACCCCTAAAAATGAAGTTCTTCGACTGAAGACTTTGGATTTCTGAATACTTTCTGAAGACTTTGAAAGTGAAGAAATTGGTGTGACCTTGAAGACTTGGTATTCATTTGAGGAACATGAAGCGTGAAGACTTTTGTTTTCGTAGTTTATTTTTCCCTTTCTTGAGTCATAGGAAACACCGTACTGTTAAAGGGGGTCGAGGAAATACTAAGGAAAATTTTCCATGTGATGCTCAACTCAAAATCCTACACCTACCAATCCCTTCGAGTGAAGCCATTGGAAATCTCATACAGTTCAGTCATATTCTTTAGTGACAGAGACGAAGTTCTTCTGGTCTCTGAGGAATTTGTTCTGACTAAGGAGTTAGGAATTCGCCAGTGCGGATTGCCTACACAGTGAGGAACATGATAGCCCTGAGGAATTTGATACTCAAATTTCCGACCGTTGCGGTGCTATGCGCCAGCTGTCCCAAAATATCTACCCACCTAACGGTCATATCATTTAAGAGCATTTATGCCTTATCATGCCGGGCTGCTCCCTAGGCTATAAATAGCCACCCCCTACAACCACTAGCTGGTTGGCTGCTCCGAGAGAAACTGACACTTGTCATTTGAGAGCATCCCATCCTCCGAGGACTTTGAGCTAAAATCATCAAGTGAGGAAACCCAAACCCAAACACCTACAAACCCCAAGTGATTGAGCATCACTGAAGAAATTGATCCTGCGGGGATCCGACGCTTGTTACCTTTGAAGACTGTGCTTCTTCCAGATGGTTAGGCCTCATGGTCTAGAACATCCAAGAGGAAATTGTGGATCGCCGAGTGACCGAGTCTGTGAAGGTTTGGAAGTCACCTGAAGACATACCACGAGTAATTGGGCGAGGTCCGTGTGACCTTAGCTCAAGGAGAATACGGTGAGGACTGTGTGTCCTCAGGTTTAAATACCTAGCCGCTCCAACCAGACGTACAACTGAGGCAGCAGTTGGAACTGGTCTACCAAATCATTGTCTTCACCAAGCCTACTGTTCTATTTCCTCAACTCTTTCATTTCCTCATTACTGTGTTGTATACCTGTTCATATCTGTGTTTGAAGACTTTGACTGAAGACTTTCTCAATTTCCTCAATTCAATTTCTTCAGTCTGTTAGTCTTCATCATGTGCTATCATGTGTTTACGCTTTCTGTACTCTGTGCTTGTCCTCATTTCATCATGATGACTATGCTTGTGTTCTGCTATGCATACTTTTGAGTACTTATTCTGCTGCAAGTAGTTCTTTGCTAAGGAATTTCCTCAGCCACAAATTCCTCAGTGAAGAATTCATAAAAATCGCCTATTCACCCCCCCTCTAGTTGATATAACGCACTTTCAATTGGTATCAGAGCAAGGTACTCCCTTGTTCTATGTGATTTTGGTTTAACCGCCTGGAGTTTAGTTATGTCGACCGCAGGTATGATCAAGGTCTCAGCTGGGTGTCCTACCTTCGATGGGAAGGACTACCCCTATTGGAAGAATAAGATGCGAATGCATCTTGAGGCAAATTATAACGATCTCTGGTATGTTGTGGAAAATGGTGTTCCCTCTGTCTCACCCTAACTGAATGCTATCGATGTGAAGAGATTCAAGCAACTCGATTCTCAAGCGAAGAATATCATATGTGGCCATCTGAGCAAAGGGCAGTATGGAAGAGTGAGTGCTTTGGAAACTGCTAAGCTTATCTGGGATAGGGTGTCCAAAGTCAATGAAGGAGTCTCAACACAGCGTGACTCTCGAGTTGATGTTCTTCGCAATCTCTTCAACCGCTTCAAAAGACTCGACAATGAAAATTTTCAACAAACCTTCAATCGCCTCACTGACATCTCAAATGAGCTTCAAGCACTTGGCGCCACTGACATCACCGACCATGAGGTGGTGAAGAAACTGCTGAGATCGCTTGATTCCTCATTTGATACTCTGGCATTGATGATACAAGAGCGTGCTGATTACAAGTCACTTGATCCTGCTGATATCCTCGAGAGGCTAAATACTCATGAGTTCCAGCTTGCTGAAAAGAGAGATCTTTATGGTTCGAGCTATGGCAGATCACGTGCACTGAAGGCCAAGGCAGTTTCTGAGTCTGAAGATGAAAACTCTGACAGCAGCCTTGGTGATCCTGAAGACCTGAGCCATGATCTAGCACTGCTCGTGAAGAAATTCCAGAAGTTCTCAAGACGTGGCCGCTTTGGAAGACCCTCAAGGAGCAATGATTCCTCACCCAGTGACTACAAGAAGAGGCTTTGTCACGAATGCAAGAAACCCGGACACTACATTCAAGATTGTCCTCAGTGGGAAAAGGAATCAAAGAAGAAGAAATACAAGGATTACAGTTCTGATGATGCGAAGAAAAAGAAGAAATCCTCAAAATCTTCATCATCAAAATCCTCAAAGTCTTCATCTCACAAGAAGAGCAGCTCCAAGAAGGCTCGGGCATTCATTGGCAAGGAAATGGACTCTGAGGCTAAATCTGAAGAAAATGAGGAAGAGGAGGCATCTGAGGATTCCGAATCTGGTGTGGCGAGCCTAGCCCTCGCTACTGCATTCGTCAGCAAGTCTATCTTCAACACTGAAGAAAATGACCTCACCAACAAGGCTGATGAAGGCAATGATGACTACGCTCCCACCTATTGCTTCATGGCAAAGGGTGCCAAGGTACTCAAATATACCTCCTCTGAATCAAGTGAAAATGAATCTGATGAAAACCTTAAGCCCAGCTATTCTAAACTTGCTAAGATTGCTGTGAAACAACAAAGGGCCTTTGAAAAGGTTCAAAACATGCTAGACAAAAGTGATGATATGTTGGGTGAAGAAATGGATCGCACTAAAACCTTAACTGAAAATCTTCAGAGACTTCAGACTAGGTTTGACAACCTTCAAGGTCATCATAACACTCTCTTATCTGATCATGAGAAGCTTTCTTATGAATTTCTTCAAAGAAAGCAAGATCTTGAGAAGCTAAGAGTGAGTTATGAAGATCTTCAGAAGGAGCGCGATTCATTACTTGCTCAACAAATCAACGCTGCTCAGGAAGAATTTGTTCCTCCATGGTTGAAATGCATTGAACGTGAATCTGCTAATTCTTCACCTGAATGTTCAAATGCTTCTAATGCTACAAATTCTTCAACTGTCTCTGCTATCACTAATTCCTCATTTGAGGACATTGCTAGTATCACTGACGATGCAGGGCTGAAGGAATTGTACATGACAGGCATGTACAAAAGCATCAAAGGGCATCAGACTCTTTGTGATGTGCTTAAAAAGCAGATCCTCAACAGGAACCCTAGGAAAGAGGGTATTGCCTTTGAGAGGAAACTCAATGCTGATGGTACATATTGGAAGCCTGAGTAGTACCCCAAAACCTCATGGGTTGCTGCGAAGGGACCTCCAGTTGATCCATCTAATTTATTTGGCTTTACATGTGAATCTTCTGATTCTTCTGATGAGTCATTTGACTCCAACTACAAACTGTTTAAAAATCAGAATGGTGAAGTATTTGCTAGATATGTTGGCACTAACTGCAGGAACGGTTCTCCTATGAAGAAAATCTGGGTTCCCAAAAGTTGCCTTGAAATTCTTCATGTGAATGTCCTCATGACACCACCTGTGAAGAATAGGAACCCCAGATCAAATTCTTCATATGGGCCAAATTCTTCATATGGATCCAAGTCCTCATACGGATCAAATTCCTCAATAGGATCAAAGTCCTCATATGAAGATCATCGTGCTAACAACTCTGTTTTGCAGGGAAGAGCCAAGGGCTATGAATATGAGCATTATTCTTCTAATCATTATGTTCATAAGTCCTCGAAGAATTTCTCTGCTTATTCATATGCTTACCCTAACTCCTCTTATGTGAAACGAAATGGATTGGCTTCTATGCCACCTTTCTCGTATGGAGCTTGCAGAGTGATGAACTCTTTGCCACCCCTTCAGATGTGGGTGGTGAAGAAAAAGAACTAATCTTTTATGCAGGGTCAGGTCTCCAGACGTACTTAAACGTCTGAAGAATCTGCTGGAGACCTGAAAAGTGCCTGAAAGGACGCAGGCTAATCATGAAGAAATGAACTTTCATTTCTCACGTCCTCATACTGCTTTAACTGTTGCATTGCTTGATGAAATTGGTCTGATGAATTGTGATGTCATATTCTTCACTGATGAAGTATATGAAGTTCGTAAGCTGCACTAATTCATCTGCAGGATGATCAACCCAAAGCCACTGAGTGGGTCCTCGATAGTGGATGTACAAATCACATGACTGGTGACAAGAATCTATTGATGGATGCTCCCTTATCACCATCGCATCTGAAGCATATCATCTTCGCTGACAAAGGCAAAAGTCAGGTATTGGGTCTAGGTAAGGTTGCGATCACAAAGGATCGACACATGGACAAAGTCATGCTTGTCGAGTCCTTAGGATACAACCTCATGTCTGTCTCAATGCTTTGTGATCTTGATATGGTTGTTGTCTTTGGCAAGTATCGTTGTGTTGTGGTTATGGAAGCTGACAATTCCAAAGTCTTCGAAGGCTTTAGGAGAGGAGACTTGTATATTGTTGATTTCTCTACAGGACCACAACCAGCCGTGTGCCTACTTGCAAAAGCTTCAGAAGGTGGCTATGGCATCGACGACTTGGTCATGCAGGCATGAGGAATTTGCACACGCTTGCGAAGAAGAAGCATGTCATTGGCATTGAGAATGTCAAATTCCTCAAGGATCACTTGTGTGGAGCTTGTGAAGCTGGAAAGATGACCAAGGCTAAGCATCCAGCGAAGACTATCATGACCACTACTCGACCATTCGAATTGCTTCACATGGACCTCTTTGGTCCTAACCATTACTCAGCTGTCACAAATGATGCATCTCTCTATGGCTTTGTTATTGTTGATGATTACTCTCGTTACACATGGGTACACATTGTTACTTACAAACATGAAGTGCAGGAAGTCTTCAAACGATTTTCCTCGAGGGCTTCAACCAACTTTGGTGTGAAGATCAAGCACATCAGAAGTGACAATGGAACTGAGTTCAAGAATTCTGGTCTTGATGACTATCTTGATGAACTTGGTATTACTCATGAGTTATCTGCTCCTTACACTCCTCAGCAGAATGGCGTCGTGGAGCGCAAGAACAGAACTCTTGTTGAGATGGCTCGCACTATGCTTGATGAGTACAAGACGCCTCGTCACTTCTGGATTGAGGCAATTTATACTGCGTGCCACATCATCAACAGGGTATATCTTCACAAATTCTTCAAGAAGACTGCCTATGAACTCCTCACTGACAAGAAACCCAATGTGAGTTATTTCAAAGTCTTCGGTGCTAAATGTTGGATTAGAGATCCTCATCACAATGCTAAATTTGCACCGAAAGCACATGAAGGTTTTATGCTTGGTTACGGAAAGGACTCGCACACCTACAGAGTCTTCAACAACGTTCTTCACAAGGTTGTTGAAACTGTAGATGTGCGGTTCGATGAAACTAATGGCTCGCAAAGAGAGCACCTACCTTTGTGATAGATGAACCAGCACCTGAGGAAACTATCAAGTTCAAGGCTACTGAGGATGTCATTCCTACCGAAGAATCTGCTGAAGAATTCATTCCAGAACGTGAAGAACGTCGAGCTAATGCACCTGAAGAAAATGCTGAAGAAAATGCTGATCAAATTCCTCGACGACAACCAACTCATCCTCGCGTTGCAAAAGAAGTGCAAGTTGAAAAGATCATCGATGACATTGAAGCACCAGGTCCTCTCACACGCTCAAAAGCTTCACATTTATCTAACTTTTGTGGGCACTATGCTTTTGTCTCTATCACAGAGCCCACTAAGGTAGATGAAGCATTTCTGGAGCCTGAGTGGATTCAGGCCATGCAAGAAGAATTACATCAGTTCGAGCTCAACAACGTTTGGGAACTGGTCAATCGTCCAGATCCTCGTAAACACAATATCATTGGCACAAAGTGGATCTACCGCAACAAGCAAGATGAAAATGGCCTTGTGGTGAGGAATAAGGCACGGCTTGTAGCTCAAGGCTACACACAGGTTGAAGGAATTGATTTCGATGAAACTTTTGCACCTGTTGCTAGACTTGAAGCTATTCGCATATTACTTGCTTATGCTAACCATCATGATATCACTTTATATCAAATGGATGTGAAAAGTGCATTCCTCAATGGTAAGCTTGAGGAAGAAGTATATGTTGCTCAACCCCCAGGTTTTGAAGATCCTAAGCATCCTGACAAAGTCTTCAGACTAAATAAGGCCCTCTATGGCCTCAAGCAGGCCCCTCGGGCGTGGTATGATACTTTGAAGGAATTCCTCATGAAGAAAGGCTTCAAACCCGGTTCACTCGACCCTACTCTTTTCACTAAATCATATGATGATGAATTGTTTGTGTGCCAAATATATGTTGATGATATCATCTTTGGCTGTACTGACCAACGTTATAGTGATGAATTTGCCTATATGATGAGTGAAGAATATCAAATGTCTATGATGGGAGAGTTGAAATTCTTCTTAGGTCTTCAAATTCGTCAACAGCGCAATGGCATATTCATATCTCAGGAGAAATACCTCAAGGATGTACTGAGGAAATTCGGCATGCAAGATTGCAAAGGCGTCAAAATTCCGATGCCCACAAATGGCCATCTGTGCACTGATGAAAATGGTATTGACTTCGATCAAAAGGTATACCGCTCCATGATTGGTTCTTTATTGTATTTATGTGCATCTAGGCCAGATATTATGCTTAGTGTTTGCATGTGTGCCCGATTTCAAGCTACACCGAAGGAATCACACCATAAGGCTGTGAAACATATTCTTCGATATCTAGCTCACACACCAACACTTGGATTATGGTACCCCAAGGGCTCGGCTTTTGATCTCATTGGATATTCTGACTCTGACTATGCTGGTGATCGTGTGGACCGCAAGTCAACATCTGGTACATGTCATTTCCTCGGACGATCTTTGGTCTGTTGGTCCTCGAAGAAACAGAACTGCGTATCACTGTCTACTGCTGAAGCTGAGTACATTGCTGCTGGTTCTTGCTGTGCTCAATTGCTGTGGATGAAGCAAACTCTCAAGGACTACGGCGTCAACGTGAAGAATGTGCCTCTCTTCTGTGACAATGAGAGTGCCATCAAGATTGCTCACAACCCAGTTCAGCACTCGAAGACAAAGCACATTCAGATTCGTCATCATTTTCTTCGCGATCATGTGTTGAAGGGCGACATTTCTATTGAGCATGTGAAGACTGAAGAACAGCTAGCCGATATCTTCACAAAGCCCTTGGATGAGAAGAGATTTAGCAAGTTGCGGTGTGAGCTAAATATCCTAGAATCTTCGAATGTTCTTTGAAAAGGACACTCATCCTAACACTTATGCAAAATTGATGACTTAGATGTGCAACACATGAAGAAACGTTTTTCTTCAATCAATGAAGAATAACACTCTAAGTGTGAAGAAATTAATGAAGAATTTGATTCTCAGAACCCTACGACAATTGTACGCGGTGTCTGAAATCATCATTCTTATACGGTGGGTCACGCCACCACAAAAGTTGAAAATCTTCAATTTGAGTTTTTCCTCAGTTTTGAAATTCCTCAGTTGTTCATATTCTTCAACTTTGCAATGTCTTCACTGTTTCCGTCGTTTTTCTTCATTGGCTATATATATATATGAGTTTATGTCCTCTACAGCATTCACTTATGGCTAATTCTTCAAGTTGGTTTTTCTGCTAAGTGAATGTGATCGGACCCTTCCCCCTCTATGCTATACTCAACCCATTCTATTCACAAATTCTTCATGGGAGTTCTATTTGAAACTCGTTCAAAATCTTCACTATGTCCTTGTCAGCTGAAGAATTTGCGAATGGAACTTTTAACTTATCTTATCCAAATTTTCGGCTTTGCCGCTCAAACCGTTCCGCATCCCACGAAATACTTATCTATTCACCCACGATCTAACACGATCTCCACTTCTTAGTACGTGGGTAACATATGTCAAGCGAATGAGAAGGGTCAGGGGCACGTTCGTCCAATTTCTTCGGGCGAACCGTTTTTCATCGTAGCTATAAATGCCCCTTACTCACTTCCTTTACTTCGCTCGACCTCTCTCCAGCTCAAGCTTCTAAAACCCTAGCGCCGCCGCTACTTCATCGTCGCCGGTGAGGAAGAGCTTCACTGCCTCGACCTCATCGCCATCGTACTCGCGCCGGCCGCGGAAATCTTCACTCCGCCGCCGCCATAGCCATCTTCCTCCGCCGAGTAAGGGCGTGGAAGATCTGCACGGATGAACTTCACTTCTCCACCTCATAGTTTGTCGTGTTCTTCGTTCAGAGTAATTAAAAGTTACTTTTACTGCCCTCTTTGATTCAAATGATTTCTACAAAATCCTCAAAAGGTGTTTATTCTTCAAATTCTTCACACACTAAACGCCTCACATGTCATCTGTTCTTGATTCGTTTCTCTAAGCATAATTTTTCTTCAAGATTCCTCAATTGTGCGGATCTTCGATCTATACAACTCTGGAACCTAAGACAAAGAACGCTTAGTGAAATTCTTCAAGACTCATCTGGTCAAATTCCTCAAACTTGTTCTTTTTGAAAAACCTTCTGAGAACGCATATGACCTCTCCAAATTCCTCGCAACTATACTCAATTCACAGGTACTCATGTCTGCTGCTGAATCACTAGGTTCTCATCAACTTAACTCATTTGCAGCGTTCCTCAAAGAAAAGTTGCATACTTGTTCAGAGAATTCCATTGTTCAAATTCCTCATCTGAAGAGAATGGCTGGCGGTAAGAAGCCACGGAAAGGAGGAAAGAGGCCTCAGGTCAACACTGCTTTTGAAATCCTTGAGGACATCTATGCTGGGTACTACACACCCCCTGAGGAAGATAAAAATCAGCGCAAGGTGCGCATTCAGAAGATTGAGAGGAGATGGACAAGAGAGTGGAGGGAGTACAGATATGTGACTCCAAAGTACATGAAGAAATTCGCTGTTACCCCTCCATGCTCAAGACCACCATTGGCACCTGGCCAAGAAGCAGATCCCACTAGCATCAAATGCGGTGAGGAGTTTCCTGAAGAATGGGCCAAGCGCCAGGCCAAGCTAGCCAAACAGGCAAAAGATGCAGTGAAGAAATTTAATGAAGATTCTGCTGCTGCTGCCGTTGAGGCCTATGTAAGGCCGAAGAAATCCATGGCAAAGAAGCCTGCGCACAAGCCAAGTGCCTCTTCTTCAATGCCCTCACGGCCAATTTCCTCAGCTAAGCCCTCACGGCCAATTCCTCACGCCGCTCCTACTCCTCCAAAGTCCTCAGCTGCTCTGACCAAATCCTCAGCACATGTGCATCTTGCCACGTGCCAAAGGACTACAGACATCTCTATTGCCTCAGGAGCTTCAGCTAGTTCCTCAGCTGCACCAAATTCTTCAACAGGACCCTCTCTGCTGAAGACAAAGACCACTGCTGGACGAGGCTCTCGCCCAAGTCCTCACAAGAAGCAGGTCGCCTTCCAAGTGCCGTCTGAAGAAGACGAAGCTGATGATGAAGAACTTGCTGAAATCATTAGAGATAGGCAAGTCAGGGCCGCTAGAGCCAAGGGCACAAATGTGCCTCTGCTTTTGGATCCAAAATTCATACTCGATTACATTGATCTCTGGCACAAGGACCCAAACACTCCTATGCCTGATTTCAAGTTGACTCCTGGTCAAAGTCATATGCTGACTGCCTTCATCCAAGAAGAAAAATGGAAATTTGAGAAGGCCAGACAGCTCAAGAAAGCACAATACAGAAAGGAGAAATTCCTGAAGAACAACGTTGTCTCTATGACAACTGATGAACTTGTGAAGATCCAGTCTGAAATCAAAGTCCTCAGCGATGATTTCAATGCTTACTATGCTAATTGGAAAGGAGCCAAGGTCAGGTTTGTTAAACTGACTAAGATGTTCACCTCCAATGTTGCAGCTCCGTCGCAACAAGAAATTCCTCAGGCTGAAGCATCTGCTCAGCCAACTAAAGAACATGCCAGCACCGCTGATGACAATCAGGCTGCTAAAGAAAATGTGAGTTCCAGGGTTGATGACTATATTCCAGCCGCTGATGAAACTGCCAGGGCACCGACTAGTGGTGCGCCTGAAGAAAATGAAGAGGTCAGGGCAACTGCATCAGTTGTGCCTGAAGAAAATCAACCACATTCCTCTGCTCCTCCTGCGCCTACTCAAACTCCAATCCTTCCATCTGCATCAGATGTGAAGAAGACCAAGGCTGCAGAGCGTGCAGCAGTGAAGAAAAGGAAAGCATCAGCTCCTTCAGATTCCTCAGCACCGAAGAAGATGAAGAAATTGACAAGCTCATTTGCTAATCCAATTGATGCTGTTCCAGTTTCCTCCATGCCATCAAAGGAAATCATCCCGTTTGATGAACAATATATGATCCCTAGCGGATCTGATGAAGAAAATCCTTCTGTTGCTTCGTCAGAGCAGATGGATGAAGAAATTGAAGTGGATAAAATCCCTTCAACCCCCACAGTTTCCTCGCCAATGCCTCAGTTTACTGCTGAAGAGGCTGGCGTTGAAGAAATTGAAGATGAAGATGTGGACATTGGCTGTACCACACCAGTGATGAATGATGACTTTTGGAAGATGAAAGTCAGCACCCCAATTCTCCACTCTGCACTCCACTGCAGCAAATTCCTCAGTCCCCAGCCACTACAGTTCAAATGGGATCTGATGAAGCTCATGAAGACATTCCAGCTGCCAGTGCTGAAGAAAATGAAACTGAAGAATTTAAGAACCAGGCTGCCACTAAAGAGGAGACAGAAATTCCTCAACCTGAAGAACCTGAGATTGCGATTCCTGAGGTTGTAATGCAACTGACTGACACTCCTCTGCCCAAGCCAAAGGATCCATTCTCAACGAAGCAAAAATTCAAGGCTAATGATTTCTTCGGCGAGCACATATTCTTCACTGATTACAACCCCTATGACTTTGCTCGCATTAGGAAGAGGCATTTCTGGACTGCCAGCCAGGCAAATTTTTATTCCTCAGTGCTGTTCAACAAAGACAAAGTCTTCGATCATGAGCACATTCCTCATGTGGATATGGAATCTCTGCCATGCTTCGGGCCAGTCCTTAGTGTTCTCTATGACGCTGGACTGTTAAATTTCTGCACTGACATATGTGATTGGAATGAAGAGCTAATTCTTCAATTTTATGCAACTCTGCACATCACCGGCAACTCTGAAGACGTGAATTCATGGGTGCTGGACTGGATGTCTGAAAACACTCACTACAAAGCACCAGCTACTGAATTGCTTCGTGCTTTGCCTCTTAGTCCGCCCCTTGAAGGTGCTTGTTGCATCTACAATGAACCTGAGCTTACATATCACTATATGCAAGTGCTGATGAAGCCTTTGAAGCCAGGTCAGGCCCCAAGAACAAAATTCCTTGTGAAGGAATTGTTATATGTGTCTCGGACTGTCTATCGCATTCTGACGAAGACATTGAGTCCTATCAAGGGCCACGACTCGAATGAAGAAGAAGTCGTTGGCATCATGAAGAATCTGCTTTTCAATATCATTCATGGCGTTCCCTGTCAACTTCCATGATTTCTTCATGAGGACTCTGGCCAATGTCGCAATGTCACCATTTGAGTTGAAGCCTTATGCTCCGTGGATTATGAGATTCATCAGAACAAGGTCTTCACTCAACTACAAAGCTGATACACTGAACCATTGCAGCTACTTGCCCCCGATTGAAGTCCTCAAACGGACATTTTCCTCAGCTGATGAAAAGGGCAAGGCTACGGCTGTAATTGATGAAGGCATTCGTCCATTGGATGGTCAATTTCGCAAGGCTGCATCCTACTCCACCAATGATGACTCTGCCACCCATGACTCTGCCGCCAACGCACCCAAGCAAAATCCTCAAGGCACAGCACCCAGGGTGATGACTGACCGTGAGCTTCTCCTCAGTCTTCACCAGAAGGTTGATCGCAATCATAAATGGGTCAAACGTCAGTTTGGTTCAATTCTTCACAACATGACTGCTACCCACAATGCAGTGAAGAAAAACCATTACTACCTTCATGAAACCCTCAACCGCACCTGGGCTGTTCTGTCGCACATATATGGTGAAGAAGATCTGAAGAAAATGGGTCTCAAGGAAGATCTTGACTGGGCTGCACCTCCTCCGAAGAAGTACAAGAAGGTCAAGGTTCCTTCCTTGGTGGCCAGCTCCTATTCTTCATCACGTGACACTGATGAACATGAAGACTTGGACGACACTGCGGCAGGCCCTACTACAACAAACGACCCCAACAACGCTGACGCTCCTTCATCACCTTGATATTCTTCAGGGGCGTTAGTCCTCATTTTCGAACCTTTTGGTCATTTGATGACAAAGGGGGGATTTGAGTTAGTCTTCAAGCGGGTCTATTATATGGGCATTTTTTTCTAAGTTACAACTCTCATTCTTCTGATGACTTTGTTGGATCGAGTTGTAAACTTAAACTCTATGGTGGCCTGATACTTTTGCTGTTTCTTCTGCATGCTTATTCCTCGTTAATGTTATTGCACGCATGCTGAATTACATCAGTCACCATATTTCATCATGCATTTCAAATTCTTCATATATTATGTCAAATGCGTGTATGAACTACAAGATATAGGGGGAGATCTCCATGATTCAATTCTTCAAGTGTGCATTGCTTCAAAAGCAAATTCCTCACTATGCACATCATCAAGGGGAGTTCTTCTATATGTTGCAATCAAATTCCTCAATATCAGTATTTACACTTCATAGGTTTATCCCCGTTGAAAACTTAACCTATATTGTCATCAATCACCAAAAAGGGGGAGATTGTAAGTGCATCTAGTGCCCCTTAGTGATTTTGGTGTATTGAAGACTTATAGGTTATCGGACTAATGTGTTTATGAGTGTACACAGGTCTATAAGTCTATGAGGAGTTTGATATTTACAGTGAAAGTCGACCCCTAAAAATGAAGTTCTTGGACTGAAGACTTTGGATTTCTGAAGACTTTGAAAGTGAAGAAATTGGTGTGACCTTGAAGACTTGGTATTCATTTGAGGAACATGAAGCGTGAAGACTTTTGTTTTCGTAGTTTCATTTTCTCTTTCTTGAGTCATAGGAAACACCGTACTGTTAAAGGGGGTCGAGGAAATACTAAGGAAAAATTTCCATGTGATGCTCAACTCAAAATCCTACACCTACCAATCCCTTCGAGTGAAGCCATTGGAAATCTCATACAGTTCAGTCATATTCTTCAGTGACAGAGACGAAGTTCTTCTGGTCTCTGAGGAATTTGTTCTGACTGAGGAGTTAGGAATTCACCAGTGCGGATTGCCTACACAGTGAGGAACATGATAGCCCTGAGGAATTTGATACTCAAATTTCCGACCGTTGCTGTGCTATGCGCCAGCTGTCCCAAAATATCTACCCACCTAACGGTCATATCATTGAAGGGCATTTATGTCTTATCATGCGGGCTGCTCCCTAGGCTATAAATAGCCGCCCCCTACAACCACTAGCTGGTTGGCTCCTCCGAGAGAAACTAACACTTGTCATTTGAGAGCATCCCATCCTCCGAGGACTTTGAGCGAAAATCATCAAGTGAGGAAACCCAAACCCAAACACCTATAAACCCCAAGTGATTGAGCATCACTGAAGAAATTGATCCTGCGTGGATCCCACGCTTGTTACCTTTGAAGACTGTGCTTCTTCCAGACGGTTAGGCGTCATGGTCTAGAGCATCCAAGAGGAAATTGTGGATCGCCGAGTGACCGAGTCTGTGAAGGTTTGGAAGTCACCTGAAGACTTACCACGAGTAATTGGGCGAGGTCTGTGTGACCTTAGCTCAAGGAGAATACGGTGAGGACTGTGTGTCCGGGACTGTGTGTCCTTAGGTTTAAATACCTTGCCGCTCCAACCAGATGTACAACTGAGACAGCGGTTGGAACTTGTCTACCAAATCATTGTCTTCACCAAGCCTACTGGTTCTATTTCCTCAACTCTTTCATTTCCTCATTACTATGTTGTATACCTGTTCATATCTGTGTTTGAAGACTTTGACTGAAGACTTTCTCAATTTCCTCAGTTCAATTTCTTCAGTCTGTTAGTCTTCATCCTATGCTATCCCGTGTTTACGATTTCTGTACTCTGTGCTTGTCCTCATTTCATCATGATGACTATGCTTGTGTTCTGCTATGCATACTTTTGAGTACTTATTCCACCGCAAGTAGTTCTTCGCTAAGGAATTTCCTCAGCCACAAATTCCTCAGTGAAGAATTCATAAAAATCGCCTATTCACCCCCCTCTAGTCGATATAACGCACTTTCACGAAGACATGCACGCTGGCAAATCTTACCGAGGTTCGAGGCTCTCCGTGGAGATAACACACCTAGTCCTGCTCTGCTGGGTCTCCGCATGATCACTCAAGCAACAATGGTGGCTACAAACTTGCTCCTTGAGCTGTTTCTCTAGAGGGGGAAAGAGAGCAAGTCTAGCCCTAGCTTCCTCTCTCTATGTGGGTGTGTGGGTGAACAAGAGGCTGAACCCTTTGCATGGGTGCCCTGGGGGCTTTATATAGGCCTAACCCCCAGGGGTACAATGGTAATCCGGTAGGGTGTAGGCCCGAGCCGTCAGTGTCCCTAGTCGCCGGCTTCTCCGCCGGACAGTGGGGCCCGCCGCCTGGTGGGTCCCGCCGTCTGTCTGGTACTTGGCCGACAGGCCGTACCCGCCGTCTGCGGGTCCTGCCGGCTGCTCGATACTGTACCGATGCGGCTAATGATGTGTGCTTTGTCGGGGGAGGCGTGGCTACAGTGTCGCCGCCTGGTGGGCGTTCACTATAGCCATCCCCTGTCTCATCTGGTTAATGGCGCACCGGTCCCCAAAAGGGGGAGGGCCGCCTGGTCATCTACCGGCTTCTACTGAGCTGACTGGCCAGGGACGGCCGCCTTCTGGTCTTCTTGTTGTCAAGTGGGGCCCGCCGCCTGCGGGCCATACCGACAGCCCGTCGTGGGGGCGCAGCCCCCTCTGACAGGGGTGACATCAGGGTCAGCGTGGCAACAGTGTCGCGCCGAACGGAGGAGCCCCGCTCGGTACAGCGCACTGTGGCCTTGCTATGCCATAGGGTAGGGGCGGCGTGGCGTGCTGTAGCCACGCCCTGCCTCGTCGCCTTTATGAGGGTGCAGATTCTGAGAGTGCCTGAGGCCGCCCTCTGGGCTATGCCGCCTTCTAGCAGCCGGTCGCTTGGACCAGCCGGTGGCGAGAAGGCGGCGCTTTGGTCTTGAATTCTTGAGGGGCGCAGTCGGCCCCGATGTCTTGAAATGCCATGGGGAGCTGATGAGGCTACCTGTGGCCAATTACTCCGATAGTAGTCCCCGAAGCTGGTGGGGAGCCGCGTCTGAAAGTGACATGGGGCCACAGCAGCTTCCTACCACGAGTATTCCGTTGGGCTTGCTTCGTCCGTCTTCCGGAGCGCCGACTGCCAAGAGTCGGGCACGACCAGGCGGCTGCCTGGTAGTTTTTGAAACGTCGAGGCGGGAACCAAGCGGCGCGCTAGCCTAACCCTAGGCCAGCCGCCAGCTATTCGCGCGCCACATGGCGCTAGTAGGCCAAGGGTCCTGCCATCCCACGCGCGCGATGGGACGTGGCCGCAGGCCGGGGCTCGCCACTACCGGGCCTCGGCCCGCGTGCGGATCCGCTACGGCCGAGGTAGACGGTTAGGTTTCTGGAGCGCATTTACCCCGCGCTTTTAACTGCGTGGTTATTGCGGGGACATGGGAAGGTGGGCACAGTTAATCCCACGAACCCCACGCCCCAACCCCTCGGCTTCGCAGCCCGGGGCTACAAATAGGGGGAGGAGGGGGCGGCACTAGCACGCGTGCCCACCTCCTCCTTCTCCTAGCTCTTCTTCTTCTTGCTCTGCGCCGCCACCGCACTCCGCAGTCTCGCCGGAGTGCCGTCGCGGCTTCTCGTGGCCAAGCCCCTCTCTCCCGTGGCGCTGCTGTTCCGCCGCGGATCCGCTCCTCCTCCACTATGTCGTGCCCCCACCAAGACTCAAACACCCATGGCGCGCGACAAGGCGAACTCCGGTGCCTGGGACGGCTCCAACGTCCAGCAAGACCACCTCAATTTCTTGTGCGACACAAGGCGGCTGCCCGGCACGGGCTATGTTGAGGCTCGCGTCCCGCCGGTGAAAGAAATCACGCCGGCGCCGAGGGACGGCGAGCGCGTCGTGTTCCGAACTCATTTCCTCCGTGGCTTCGGCTTGCTGGTCAGCGGTTTCCTTTGTTCCTTCCTTGAGTTCTACAACCTCCAGCTGCACCACCTCACGCCCAACACGGTGGTGCTGCTGTCGGCCTTTGTCACGATGTGCGAAGGCTACCTTGGCATTCTCCCCACACTCGAGCTGTGGGGGGAGTGTTTCTACACCAAGCTTGGCGTCGCCGCCAAGGACGAGCCGGCCGAGTGCGGCGCCTTCATCGCCGTGCGGCGCCCAGGAGCCGGCAACCGCTTTCCGCCCATCACTTTGATCTAGTCTGTCAAGCAGTGGCAGAAATCGCACTTCTATGTGAAGAACGTCGACCCGGCGGTGGACTTCCTCAACATGCCGCCCTACATAGCCGGACTGCCGGCTGAACCTCGCTCCAGCTTGACGTACAAGCCGAAGCACCTGTCGGCAGCCGGTGCTGCCGCTGTCGCCAGGCTCGAGGAGATGACGGACCTGGAGGGCCTCCAGGCGGCCGACTTGCTGACGGCTTTTGTGACGCGTCGGGTTCTCCCCCTCCAGGGCCGGCCTCACATGATTTGTCAGATGAGTGGTCACCAGGACCCATGCCGGTTGTCCGCCCGTGAGATGCCGGTCGCGGAGGTGGCCCACATGGTGAAAGAGATCGCGAACCTCAAGCTCGCGACGGACTGGCGGCAAGCCGCCATACTCCCGCGCTAATCCACCTCCTGCCATAAATTCCCGATTCTTCTCTCTTTTTGATCTTTATTTCTTCTGCCAAGTTCTGGCTTGCCGACTGAACAGTCGGACGCATCGCAGCTCCTCACGACCCAGCCGGCAGCCGACGCCATGGCGCAAGGCCAAGAGTACCTGCCGTACCGAGCAGTGAGTGACGCGGACGACCCCGACATGGGGGCGGCCGCCTTGGAAGACGACGCCACGGGTGGTGGCGACGGGGCAGGCAGCTCCGGCGGAGGAGGCGGGATCGAGGCGTGGTCGGACAACGACGCAGAGGAGGCCGGGCGGCGCCGCCAGCCGGCCGGCAACAGGGCGAGGGCGAGCTCCTCAGTGGCGCCATCCGCACTAGGCGGCGCGCCGAAGCGCCGAGCCGGCGCGCAGCTGCATGGCACCCGGCCGAAGAAGCCCAAGGGCTCGGCTGTGGCGACCAGACAAGAGGAGGCCGCCGCGAAGGCCGCCCGGTTCCAGAGGGCCCCGAAGCAGCCGCCAACGGTGCATGCGTGAGTGCTTACTCCTCTTCATGCTTTCTCTTGGTCTTTGTGAACTTCTTCTGAATGTCTTCAACTCTCGCGAATCAGGGCACCGCTCTCTCTTGAGCGGTCGACCTCTGCCTCCATCGTCGGAGGGCCGGAGGGCTCTACCAACACCCGCCGAAGCCTCGGCGAAGGCCCAGGCGGAGAAGGCGGCCAAGACCCAGGCGGACGCGGCCGTCGGGGCACAAGTGGGGGCGGCCACAGATGGCCAGGCCCCACTGCTGATCGGTCCGCTGCGCTCCATGCCGCCAGCGACGGAGGTCTTGGCGCCCAGAGGGGCCGGCGGCGACCAGCCGACCATGGAGAGGGAGGGGTGAGACGCCATCGTCCCAAGGCGGCAGGCGCCCCGGCAGACACCGGCTGCCGAAGCCCAAGACAGTCGGCCCAACGCGCCGCCACTGCCTCAAGGCGGTGGCGAGCTGGTGGGGGGGCGACTTCCGCCGTTGGGACCCCGACACGCCGGCGCGCGGCAAAGGCGGCTTGGGCTCCGCGGCCCCAAGAGGTTGGAGCCTCGAGCTCGTCGGTTCTTAACGCCGAAGCCACCAGCTCAGCATCGACGGAGTGGGTGTACGGGGGCGGGACGGGCACCCTGATCAAGGCGGCGCAGGACGTCCAGGCCGACTTTAGGGCCGAAGCCACCGCCCTACAGCAATGTATGAAGGCGTTCATGAAGACGCGGGCCACCGTTCGAGTATGTAACTTGCTTCTTGTTTTTGGTTTTTGGAATCTTTGGCGGGGACGCGTTAGTGCAACCGCTGGGTGTAGCCCCCGAGTTCCGGTCCGACTGCTGAGCAGTCTGGTGGGAACTTCTCAGTGGGTTCTGAGTTCTGACTCCCCTTCCTTTCTATTGCTTCGTTGTAGGACTACCACAACGTCCGTTCAGCCACCTTCAACACCCAGATCAAGGTGCTGGACAAGTGGACTGCGGACCTAGTTGCGAGCCGGAGTAAGCACTCCATCCTCTTGCTTCTTACGAGGGCGCGGCAATGCACCCACTGGGTGTAGTCCCCGAGATTCGGGCCGACTGCCGAGCAGTCGGGCCGGATCTTTCGGCAACCACCTTTTCTTGCTTCTTTGTTATTTTTTCAATCCATCGCGGGGGCGCGTCAGCGCACCCGCGGGGTGTAGTCCTCGAGATTCGGTCGACTGCTGAGCAGTCGGACCGGATCTTCCAAGCGTTTTTCTTGTCTTTGCTGATCATTGATTGTTTTTTCTTCTTTGCCTTCGTAGGCGCCAATGGCACCTTGCAGCAGCAGCCCGGCGAGGCTCAAACCGCGCTACGCGCCAAGGAGGCGGCGTGCCTCGAGGCGGAGCAGGAGCGTGACCACCTGGCCAAGCAGCTGGCTGACCAGGCAGACACCCATAAGGCGGAGCTGTAGAAGCTCAAGGACGAGGAGGAGGCTCTCCAAGCCGAGTTCGAGAGTCAGCGCTCGAACTGGGTTGACACGCAGAAAGCCCTGGAGGCCGGCTACGTCAAGATCGAGGATCTGCTTGAAGGTACGCTGCTCTTTCCTTGTTTTGTCTGCCGACTTGTCCTGCATGCCTGCCTCCGCCTTCTCATTTCTTTCTTCTTTTTCTGAGCAGAGTACTTCCCCGGCTACTCCGTAGCCGCCAACCAGGCCGTCAAGGCCCTCCGCGATGAACGGAGGCAGGCTGGCGTGACGGTTGCGCCCAATGCCCCTCAAACTCTTGCCGAGGAGATGGTCGCCATCAAGGCTCGTCTCCAGCCAGCGCATCAGGCTCTTTGTCGTCTTCAGCGTGCTGGAGCTCAAGTGGTCTCTACCCTTTGGCCGGGCACTCCTATTCTGCGCACCGCCAGCCGGACCTCCGACTGGTTGGAGGTGGCGATCGGCCGTATCGAGGCGTGGAAGGGCTTGTCGGTGGCAAAACCGGCGGATCTCGGGTAGGGGGTTCCGGACTGTGCGTCTAAGGTCGATGGTTGCAGGAGACGGGGGACACGATGTTTACCCAGCTTCGGGCCCTCTCTATGGAGGTAATACCCTACTTCCTGCTTGATTGATCTTGATGAATATGAGTGTTACAAGAGTTGATCTACCATGAGATCGTAATGGCTAAACCCTAGAAGTCTAGCCTGTATGACTATGGTAATGAATATCTGCTATCCGGACTACGCCCTCCGGTTTATATAGACACCGGAGGGATCTAGGGTTACACAGAGTCGGTAACATAAGAAGGAATCTTCATAGCTAGTCGCCAAGCTTGCCTTCCACGCCAAGGAGAGTCCAATCTGGACACGGGTACAGTCTTCGGCCTTCGTGTCTTCACAGCCCATTAGTTCGGCCCATAGATAACAGGCCGGACGCCCGAGGACCCCTTAGTCCAGGACTCCCTCAGTAGCCCCTGAACCTGGCTTCAATGACGAGGAGTCCGGCGCGCAGATTGTCTTCGGCATTGCAAGGCGGGTTCCCTTCTATCCGAACTCCAAGATAGTCTTCGGACGCGATGATAGTATCCGGACCTATCACACACACACACACCATACACAACCACAGAGAGAATATAATTTTGCACGATTCCAATCCGCTGACAAATTTTGGTAGCATGACATCACGTCCAACCGGTCATAATTCCGGACCGCTTCGTGCCCGACGCTCCATGTCCCGAGATACGGTTGCCATTGGCACGTCTCGTCAAAGCAAAGATCGTGCCCCCTTATAGTGGGATTCTGATCAATACGGGCATGGGTAATCCAACTGCGCCGTTTATACAGCCCTTGGGAATAGGTGAATTCTAAGGCGAGTTGGGAGGCGTTCGATATTTACTGCCTTTATAAGGGGATAAGGATTCCTTCTTCCTCTCTCACGCCTTCTCTCTGTCTCTGCCCTTCCAATCTCGAGCTCCAGCGCCCAAGTTCTCATCTCCTTTCCACTCAAGCTAGCAAGTGGATGGTCTCCTCCGTCAAGGAGGAGGACATTACTGAGCTTCGGGCGGCCGGATACTTGGCGAAGGAAAATGCCAATCGTCTGTCGGCCGAGGGACAAGTCGTCCCCATGCCAGAGCCCAACAAGAGGGTGGTGTTCCTCCCTCATTTCTTCCGCGGACTAGGGTTCCCGCTCCACCCCTTCGTCGGTGGGCTTATGTATTATTACGGGATAGATTTCCACGATCTGTCCCCGAACTCCTTCCTCAACATCTTGTCGTTTATCGTCGTGTGTGAGGCCTTCCTCCGCATCCAACCCCACTTCGGGCTATGGCTCAAAGTCTTCAATGTGAAGCCGAAGGTGGTGGATGGCCAGCACGTGGAGTGCGGGGGAGCCATGGTGAGTAAGCTGTCAAACGTCTCCTGGCCAAAAGGTACTTTCATGGAGACAGTAAAGGAGTGGCAGAAACAATGATTCTACATCATAGAACCCCGCGGCACCACCTGGGTCGCAGTTGCCCAATTCCGCTCCGGTGCCCCCATGCGACTCACCTCCTAGGTCGAGAAGAGCCTGAACCGGTGTTCGCCCGATGAGCTGATAGCGCTGCAAACGCGCATTCAAATTATGATAGCCAAGAACGTCAAGCTTGTCGATGTAATCCAGATGATGCTAGTTCGCCGGATCCTCCCGTGTCAGCGTAGAAGTTGCCCTCTGTGGTAGTTTAATCTGAAGAAGCACCAAACTCTGGAGAGGCTCTTCGAAACCACTGACGAAGGTGCCTGGAAGTTGCTCTTTAAGGGCAACGAGAAACCGTCAGCCACAGATTTAGATCGTGGGCACGATTGCAAACACCTCGCCAGCGAGGTATGTTATTTTTGACGTATCCCCTACTTAATTATTTTGAGGATGATGTCTGAGTTTATAATTGCTTTTTAATGATTGGATGGAGAGGGCGAAGCGGATCCAGTGTCCGGCTCCACTGCCTGAAGAGCCGGTCATCCCGCGCCTAGCGAGGATGCTGGTGCCGGCGCCGTATAAGGCGCCGGAGAAGAAGGCCAAGGGGGCCAAAAGTGGCCCCCGTCGCAAGGGCACTTCGGACGTGACGTCCGAAGACGAGGAAGCCCATTCCTCCGTCCCTGAGGATGACGACGAGGAAGAGGAGGAGGAGAAGAAGAACCCTCCCCCTAAGGAGAAGAAGAGGGGGGACTCCACGAATCTGGAGGCGGGAACGCCCAAGAAGGGGAAGGGCGCCCCTGCGGTCAACACCGCGTGGGACGTCGACAGTAGTCCGGAGCGACGCCTCCGCACTAAGCCTCGGGCCGCATCGTAAGTACTATGACTCCCGTACATAAGTGTACCTGGCCTCTCCTTTGTATTATTTTGACGTGGTTAATTGTGCCATTGCAGTCCGACCCGTGGCAGCATCCAGCGATCCTCAACTGGGGGTTCGTTGGATCCGGCGGAAATGGCCAGTATGTCGCCGCCGCCCGCTTACTCCCCTGAGGCCAAGGACGACACCGAAGTGTTGTCCCGGAGGACTGCTCCGAGCTGGGGAGGGGCCCAGGACGCTGTCTAGGAGGCACCGCAAGGTGAGACCTCTGCTGCTGGACACATGGGGGAGCAGATCCCCATGGATACTGGCGAAGAGGGACGTATTCAATTCGGCCCTTAGCCGAATACGATCTCGGGGACCGATACGGCCCCGGAATCCGGCGCGCGCCTTCCTTCGAAGGAGGGGTGCGCCAATTCCACCGATGGCCCCTGTCCAACTAGGGGCACTGGAGAACCTAATGGAGGCACTACGAGGCGCCTCCATTGTGGACAAGCACCGTATCCTTATGGGTACGGTGATCGAGAAAGTTCAGTCCGTCAAGAGCGGACTAAACAAGACCTGCCACAACTTGTTGACAGGTTTCGAGGTACGTCATGTAAAAAAACACCCCGTGCTGATAGTAGCCCCTGAGACACTGTCCGGTGTTCGGAAAGAAAGAGCGGACAGGGGATCAACCCTTTGTAGGAGACTAATTATGTGATTAAACAGGCGTCGCTGTTGGCCACGACCTCACATGCTGCCGAAGTATCTGAACTGAAGTAGAGGTTGGAGCGGACCAAGAACGAGCTCGGCGAAGTGAAGATTCAGCTCCACAAGAAGCAAGGTGAGTAACAACTTGTTGTATATTCGGAGAGACTAAGCGGTGAGTATTGACCGGAGTGTCATAATATGTGTACGGGCGGCGACCGAGGTCGAGGCCCTGAAAAACACCCTGACCGAAGCCGAGGGGAAGGCTGTCCAGCAGCAAGCCACCCGTAAGAAGCTCAAGGCCCGGGTCGGCGAGGTCCAGCAGGAGCTCCAGGACGCGGTGAAGAAGTGTGAGGCCTTGGAGCGTGAGGCGTCGGCTCGAGAGGCCGAACTTACAAATGCTCGCCAGAGCGCGGAGGCCGCACATAATGAAGCCCGGGGCGCCCTCCAGGAGATCCAGGAGGCCAAGAAGATCGCAGCGGTTAAGGCTTTTAACATGCAAAGCAAGTATGCGGAGAAGAAGTACCTTTTACTAACCCGGGTTTGGAGTTGCCCAGGGGCCTTTGCGGATCTGCCACGCAGCGTGCCCGATGCTGCGGAGTTCTTCCGAGCCGGAGAAGGGAATTCCACGGAGAAGCTGTTCTGGTCACAGTATGCTGTGCCAGAACATCCGGTGCCCTTTGCCGATCAACTGAAACAGTTGGTCCAGCTGCACAGGGTGGCCGAACTGGCCATGAAGGATTTAATAATCCGGCTGTGGCCAGCCGAAGCTATACCTAGCAGCTATTTTGGCCTCGTGAAGCGGGTGATGGAGGGTTGTCCGCGGCTAGACGTCGTCAAGCGATCAGTCTGTATCGAAGGTGCCCGCATGGCCTTCGCTCGTTGCAAGATGTGGTGGGTGAAGATGGATGCCGTCGAGGTGTCCAAGGGGCCGCCGGAGGGCAAGGAGCACCACACACCCGAGCAATATTTTGCGGATGTCCTGGAGGGGTCTCAACTTGCAGCAGCGTAGTGCAGGCAGGACATTATTTTCGAATGAAGACATTCGTTTTTTGTCTTTGCCTTGTATGATGAAAACAAATCCGGTTTGTGATATAATGTTTGTTATGTTTTGATTGTTTCCTCCTGTGCGGCCGTGTTGTATGGAATCTGAGGGTTGACCAGTCGTCGGCTTCTGCCCTGATGTAGGTAGTACGAAGGTGTTCGGGATGGAATCTAAACAATCTTGATCCAATTATATGGTCCTTGAAGGAGTTGTTTAGCGCAATGAACCAGGCAATTAGACTATGCGGCTTAAACGCCCACACTTAGCCATAGGAGTTTTATAATAAAACATAGGCGCAGCCCCTGGTATACAAACCAGAGTGCTGTCAGCGTCTGATCATGAAGTACCGATCCTTCGCGAAATGCGGAAAAAAATCTCCAATGATTTGTGACCTCCGAACAGCTGACCGGCTCTCGCCGCATCATGACAGTCAGTTTTCGGCTTTCTCTACTGAGGTGCTCATCCGGTTTAGACCAGGGCACAATCGCAGTAGTTCTCCCTTTACTACCCTAGCCGATGTAGCGGAACGTAGGGTAGAAACACAGGAGCCGGGCAACCCAACTATTGACCAAAGACATGATTCGGAGCCAATGCATATAATGCTAAATTCGGGGTGCCGAACTTATCTATAAGAAGTGTTCGGACTTTGTTGCCGTATTATGGGGTGATAGGGAGCCCCTGGCGAATATGAAAACGTACCAAAGTGCACGGGTGCGAGGATATAAGTAATCAATAGCAACGAGAAACAGAAAAAGAGCAGAGGTAGTATCTAGGGCCCCTTGACTTGGGCCGTAAACTGTTTCCATTATAGTTGGGTTTATGCGTCAAAGCGCATTTATACAAATAATGCGATAAGCAACCGGCTATTTAACATGCCAGAACCAGAGGAGAGCTGCATTTGGGTACTGAAAAACAGCTAGAGTAGTCGTTGGATTGTCCTCTAGGGCTTCCCCTGTGTGCCTGTGCTCTGCGCCAATCTGGTGTACTTTCCTTTGACAGGACCGGTAATCAGGCCCTCGGAGGAGGCCTGTATAAAAGATACCTGAAAAAAAAGGAAAAAGAAAAACAAGGAAATAGTAAAAATACCAGTGAGTCCGGGATTGGTGTAGCCGAACTACAAGCTAACTGTGCCTCCGTTGATGCCCATGGGATTTTGAGTGCGTAATTATGTACGCGTGGTGCGGATGCCGCTACCTTATCGGGACTGGGACGGAGGCCGAATTGCTAATCAAGCTCTTGACGGGCCGAACCGTCCTGTTGCAGTGTGGTCCGGACTCTCTTAGTGATGTCCAGGGGCTCGGCAGCCGGATTACGGTTCCGCTCTGTACCTCTGCTGCTAGGCGGCTGTGTGATCCTCTGTTCGGAGGGAGTGTTCAGTGTTGCCATTGACTGTTATGATGCCACGTGGACCGGGCATCTTGAGCTTGAGATAAGCATAGTGTGGCACTGCGTTGAATCTAGCAAACGCGGTTCGTCCGAGCAGTGTCTGGTAGCCGCTGCGGAAGGGGACGATATCGAAGATTAACTCTTCGCTTCGGAAGTTATCCGGAGAACCAAAGACCACCTCCAGCGTGATTGAGCCCGTACAATGGGCCTCTACACCTGGTACGACTCCTTTAAAGGTAGTCTTTGTGGGCTTGATTCATGAGGGATTAATGCCCATTTTGCGCACTGTATCCTGATAGAGCAGGTTGAGGCCACTACCACCGTCCATTAGGACTCGTGTTAGGTGAAATCCGTCGATGATTGGGTCGAGGACCAGTGCGGCCCAGCCGCCATGGTGGATACTAGTTGGGTGATCTCGACGGTCGAAGGTGATCGGGAATGACGACCACGGATTGAATTTTGGGGCGACTGGCTCTACCGTGTAGACGTCCCTGAGTGCTCGCTTGCGCTCCCATTTGGGGATGTGTGTAGCGTATATCATGTTCACCGTTTTGACTTGAGGGGGAAATTTCTTCTGCCCCCCAGTGTTCGGCTGCCGGGGCTCTTCATCCTCGTCCTCGCTTTGTGACCCCTTTTCCTTGTTCTCAGCATTTAACTTGCCAGCCTATTTAAAAACCCAACAATCTCTGTTGGTATGATTGGCTTGTTTGTCCAGGGTGCCATGTATCTGGCACGGACGGTCGAGTATGCGGTCCAAGCTGGATGGTCCCTCACTGTTCCTTTTGTAGGGCTTCTTCCATTGGCCGGACTTGGTGTCATCGTTGTTATCGCTGTTGCTTCGGCGTTTGTGTCTATTGCGCCAGAGCTTGCAGGCGCTGTTCTTGGCCTCGGAGGGGCCTGCCTCGCTGGCTGTGTTTTTGCTACGAGCCAGCCAGCTGTCCTCTCCCGCGCAAAAGCGGGTCATGAGTGTTGTGAGGGTTGCCATTGATTTCGGCTTTTCTTGGTCGAGGTGGCGGGCTTCGTGACGGATGCTGTGTTTGAAGGCTGCTAGAGCTTCAACATCCGGACAATCAACAATCTGGTTCTTTTTGGGTAGGAACCTAGTCCAGAACTTTCTGGCTGATTCTCCAGGTTGTTGGACTATATGACTTAAGTCATCGGCATCTGGTGGCCGGACATAAGTACCTTGGAAGTTGTCAAGAAAAGCTTCTTCCAAGTCCTCCCAACTGCCGATGGAATTTTCAGGCAGGCTATTTAGCCAGTGTCTAGCTGGCCCTTTTAACTTTAGTGGGACGTATTTGATGGCGTGGAGGTCGTCTCCTCGGGCCATATGGATATGGAGAATAAAATCTTCGATCCACACTGCGGGATCGGTTGTTCCGTTGTATGATTCGATATTGACGGGCTTGAACCCCTCGGGGAATTCGTGATCCAGTACTTCATCTGTGAAGCAGAGGGGGTGTGCGGTGCCTCTATATCGGGCCGCATCACGGCGCACCTCCGATGAAGTCCGTCTGCGGTTATCGGCCCGGGCGTGACTAGGTTTGTCACGTCCGAATAGGTAGCCGTCATCCCGAGTCGGGAAGCGTCCTCGCGATCCGTAGATTGATCTGGTGTGGCCTGCTCTACTATCCAGGTCCTGCCGAAGGTCGTATGTATGATCCCGAGCTGTTCTGTCTCTATTTTTACGAGGCGGTGGGGCGGGCTGTTGTTCGGCCTGAGTTGCCGTTTTATCTCGACCGCGGGGTGGTCGGTCCGCCGCACTATCCCGACCACGTGGTGGTCGTTTCGCATTGTGCGAGAGAGGTATGGGATCTAGTGCCTCCTCATCGAACTGAGGTAGCAGTCTGCGCTTCGGGTAACTCTTGGCTGGGCGCTTGAGGCCGTATTCTTCGGCTGCCAGGACATCGATCCATCTGTCAATGAGTAGGTCTTGATCGGCTTGGAGCTGCTGCTGCTTTTTCTTCAGGCTTCTTGCAGTAGCTATTAGCTGGCGCTTGAAGCGCTCCAGCTCGAGGGGTGCCTCAAGCATGATAAAATCCTCGCTGCCGAGGCTCTCCTCATCCTCGGAGAGTGGACGATAGCTATCGTCGTCCGGGTCATTGGGCGCGGCCTGTTGATCACGGTTAACTTGCCCGTTGTCTTGTTCCTCCTTTTCGGATGCTGCTCCAACAGGGTCTTCATTGTTTTCGGCGTCGCCCGGAGTACTATTTTCTCTGGTGCCAGTGTTGCCATCTTTTGAGCGACGAGGCTTAGAACAGTGTTTTGGGCGCCGGCGCTTGGACTGTGTCTCAGAAGGTTTATTCGCAACTGGATCTTCTTTGTCATCCTCGCCAGCCTTTTTGGGTGTGTCAACCATGTACACGTCGTATGAAGAGGTGGCTGTCCAACGTCTAGTGAATGGCGGGTCTTGGCCTTGCTCCTTGTCAGCATCGCCGTCCATACCGTCGATGTCTTCAGAGCCATAATCAAGCACGTCGGTTAAGTCATCGACGGTGGCTATGAAGTGGGTGGTGGGTGGGAAGCAAAATTCCCCATCATCAGCCTCTATCTCGAACCGAACATAGTTCGGCTGTGAGTCCTTCTCCAAGGACAGATTCTTTAAAGAGTTTAGCACATCACCCAAAGGTGAGTGTTGGAAGATGTCTGCGGCGCTGAATTCGAAAATCGATAACCGATCTAGCTCGGTGTCCGCAGGCATACATGGTCCGGGACTCATAGCCGGAGATGAGTCCGGAGTTCCGTTGACGCGAGTATTGCAGGGTGTCGAGTCTGTGTGCGGCTCCAACGCCACGGACTCTGTCGCCTCGGATGGCATGATCTGCTCCGGTTCTAAGGCCGTTGCAGCAATAGGAACCATCTCCTGGATGTGATCCGATGACAGATTTAAGTCATGTTCATCGGAGCGAGGGGGAGCGATCGTCGCGGTCTCGAATCCGTCGAAGATCAAGTCTCCGCGGATGTCCACGACATAGTTCAAGCTTCCGAATCTGACCTGATGGCCAGGGGCATAGCTATCAATCTGCTCCAGATGGCCAAGCGAGATGGCCCGCAGTACGAAGCCGCCGAACACGAAGATCTGCCCGGGGAGGAAGGTTTCTCCTTGGACGGCGTCACTCTCGATATTTGAAGGGACCATCGAACCTTTCATCGACGGCAAAGTGGAACTCTCAATGAAAGCACCAATGTCGGTGTCAAAACCGGCGGATCTCGGGTAGGGGGTCTCGGACTGTGCGTCTAAGGTCGATGGTTGCAGGAGACGGGGGACACGATGTTTACCCAGGTTCGGGCCCTCTCTATGGAGGTAATACCCTACTTCCTGCTTGATTGATCTTGATGAATATGAGTGTTACAAGAGTTGATCTACCACGAGATCGTAATGGCTAAACCCTAGAAGTCTAGCCTGTATGACTATGGTAATGAATATCTGCTATCCGGACTACGCCCTCCGGCTTATATAGACACCGGAGGGATCTAGGGTTACACAGAGTCAGTTATATAAGAAGGGATCTTCAAGCTAGTCGCCAAGCTTGCCTTCCACGCCAAGGAGAGTCCAATCCGGACACGGGTACAGTCTTTGGCCTTCGTGTCTTCACAGCCCATTAGTCCGGCCCATAGATAACAGGCCAGACGCCCGAGGACCCCTTAGTCCAGGACTCCCTCAGGGCTCCTCCGCTCGGGTGGGTGCGCGCTGAGCCTTGTAGTTTGTCAAGGGGTAGTACCCTGGGCTGAATTTGGACCAGCTCACCACCCTTCGAGCCGAAGCCGGCACGGAGCTGGAGGCGGTGGCACCTCAGCTTCGTCATCGCGCCGGGGCGGTCGCCGAGTATACGGACACCAGCGTCTTCCTCCCTGAGCTGGACGAGGCGGGCACCGAAGTGCCGCCCAACTGGTTTGGGCTGAACCCAGAAGGCAGCGAAGACTCGGTGGAGGAGATCGCCTCCAGCAATGAAGGCGAAGAGGAGGAGGATGAGGACGAGGGCGGCGAGGGCGACGCGCCGGGTGGTCAAGATGACGGCCGGCCTCAGCCCAACCAGGTCTTGACCAATGGGCGAGACGCCGGCGAGCCGACTGCTGCCGGTGCTGACCAGACCGAGACCCACCAGGCGGCCGCTCCACCACCCGAAGCCTCTACCTTCGCCGGCCTCTCCGATCCGGCTGCTGCTCCTTTGGCCTAGGTGGCCAAGTTATCTTTCTTTTCCCTGTTTTGTAATTCTCGAATAAAATTGTTAAGTTCACGCAATTCCACCCGCTGGGGGTGTATTCAAACTCCGTTGAATGCTGGCCAAGGGCCTTTTGCTGTAAAAAGTAATCTTTTGCCGATATCCGACTTGTCTTGCACTTCTACTTCTTTAGCTTTTTTCCTTTGCCGTCTTCCCATGGCTGCCGTCTTGCCAGTCGGACAGCCGCTCTGCGGTCTGTGACTGGATCAAGTACTTGGCCGTTTTGGGAAGAACAAGTACTTCAGCCATTCGGTAGAATGTAGCAATTTAAGTTAGAAATCGGCCGGCCGGCTGTTCATCAGCCGGTTGGCTAGGGAGGAGCCGACTCGGCCTATGCAAAATGTTTTAGTCCTTAGCTATTTTTCGTGTGGGCACCGTTTCCTGCCTTCATCTCTTGCCGGCTGGACAGCCACTCTGCAAGCTGCGACTTGTGGTAAGAGAGGGCTTAGGTGCCGGCATACTACTTGTCTGACTGCAGGTAACATTGGCATAGTACAAGGCGGCAAGCCCCCGGGCCGACTGGTCAAACCCGGTGCAAGGCAGAATAGTGAAATAACACATCCATAGGCGTAGAACTTATCATATAGATAAAAGGGGTAGCCCTCGAGTGCTCCTTGAGGGCCCCGATGTCTTAGTGCTTTAATACAAAAGGTGGCGTGATACATACTGAATCAACTGTAAAATCTTCGGAGGAGGTTTGCATTCCACGGGCGCTCCAATTCCTTGCCCGGGTCGTCTCTCTTGCGTGCTCTGGGCTTATGTGCGTCGATGAGGTAGTAGGTGTCGTTCCCCAACGCCTTGCTGATGATGAAGGGGCCTTCCCAAGGGGCCGAGAGCTTGTGCTGGCCGGCTGTTCGCTGATCAGCCGGAGCACAAGGTCTCCCTCCTGGAAGGATCTTGGCTTGACCTTCCAATTGTTGTAGCAGCGCAAACTTTGCTGGTAGATGGCGGACCGGCTGAGTGCTAACAGCCGGCCCTCCTCCAGCAGATCGACACCGTCTTCTCGCGCTTCCTTCACTTCTGCCTCAGTGTACATGGTGACGCGAGGTGAGTCAAACTCAATGTCAGTTGGGATGACGGCCTCGGCACCGTACACAAGGAAGAATGGGGTGAAGCTGGTTGACTTGTTCGGAGTGGTGCGGAGGCTCCAAAGGACGGACGGCAGCTCATCGATCTAGCAGCCGGTCGACCGTTCCAAAGGCTCGACCAGTCGGGGCTTGATGCCGGAAAGGATGAGGCCGTTTGCTCGCTCAACTTGGTCGTTTGACTACGGATGGGCAACAGACACTAGGTCCAGTCGGATGCCCTGCGTCGCGTAGAAACGGGCCAAGGCTCCTTTGGCAAAATTTGTGTCATTATCAGTGATGATGTTGTGCGGTACTCCGTACTGAGTGGTGATGTCTCCAATGAAATTCACAGCAGTCGGCCCATTCAACTTCTTGATTGGTTTTGCTTCAATCCACTTGGTGAACTTGTCCACGGCGACGAGCAGATGGGTCATGCCGTCGCGTGCTGTCTTGAATGGTCCCACCATATCCAAGCCCTAGACGGCAAAGGGCCATGCTAGGGGAATGGTCTTGAGTGTAGAAGCCGGTAGATGTTGCTGCGAGCTGAACTTCTTACACCCTTTCAATGCTTGACTAGATCTTTGGCATCCTCCAAGGCAGTCGGCCAGAAGAAACCGTGGCGGAAAGCTTTGGCAACGAGTGATCTGGAAGCCGCGTGGTGGCCGCACTCGCCTTGGTGGATGTCTTTGAGGATTGCTTGTCCCTTCTCTGCTTCTACGCAGCGCTGGAAAACTCCAGTCCCGCTGCGCCTGACGAGCTCCCTGTTTACTATCGTGTAGGCTCCTGCTCGGCGTTGTACTTGTCGGGCCGAGATCTCATCGGCCGGTAGCTCTCTATTCACCAGAAACTTGAGGATGAGCTCTGCCCATGATGGTGCTTGAATCTCTTCTACTGTCACTACAGCCACTTGCACGAGGGCGGTTGGGCCGGGAGGCGGCGGATTGGCGTTGATTGCTGCTTGCTGTGTGGCTGAAGTCCCCAGGCTGACTGCTGCAGCCCCCGGGCCTAGTGCGGCTGCTGCAGTCCCTGAACCTCTTGGTGAGGTTCCCGAGCCGCTTGGTGAAGTCCCCGGGCCGACTGTTGCAGTCCCCAGGCCGGGTTGTGAAGTCCCCGAGCCGGGTGCGACTGCCACAGTCCTCGCGCCGCCTGCTGAGGTCCGTGAGCCGGCTGCGGCAGCCCTCAAGTCGGATCCGACTGCTTCAAGAGGAGCCGGCACAAACATTGGACTCATATTCGGGGGGAGGCTTGATCGACGGCTTGAGGAGGCGCTAAAGGGAGACACCGGCTGGTATTGCTTGCCGGGTGGAGCCGATTCGTGCCAAGGCATCTGCTTGCTCATTGTCGGCTCTTGGCACGTGAAGGAACTCGCACCCCTCGAAGTATCCACTGATTTACTGGACGAGGAAGCGGTAGCTTGCCATATTTGCATCCTTGGCGTCCCAGTCACCAGAAGACTGCTGGACCACCAAGTCGGAGTCGCCGTAGCACAAGATCCGGCGGATGCCGATCTCTTTGGCCAACCGGAGGCCATGTATTAGAGCTTCGTACTCGGCCACATTGTTGAAGGCGGCAAAGTGGATTTGCAATGTGTATCTGAGCTTGTCGCCTTTGGGAGAGGTGAGGACGATGCCGGCTCCCAAACCTGTGCGCATCTTCGAACCATCAAAGTGCATCCGCCAATGGGTGGAGTCCGGCGTTGGCGGCAGGTACTGGGTCTCGGCCCAGTCGACGAGGAAGTCGGCCAGTGCTTGGGACTTGATGGCGGTGCGGGGCTGGTAGAAGATGGTGTAGGGGGCCAACTCGATGGCCGATTTGGCCACTCGGCCGGATGCATCTCTGTTGCCAATGATCTCGGCGAGTGGGGCAGTGCAGACAACCGTGACCGGGTGCTCTTGAAAGTATGGCTTCAGCTTCTTGGCGGCAAAGTGCACGCTGTAGCACATCTTCTGATAGTGAGGGTAGTTCTGCTTTGATGTTGATAGTACCTTGCTCAAATAGTACACCGGCCTCTGGACCAGTTGTGCCTTGCCGTCTTCTGGGCGCTCCAACACTATGACTGTGCTGATCACCCGGCTGGTGGCAGCAATGTAGAGGTACATGGGCTCTTTAGCAGTCGGAGCCGCTAGAACAGGCGGCGTGGTTAACATCTTTTTCAGTTGGAGAAAAGCTTCATCCACCTTGTCGTTCCACTCGAAATGAGTGGTCTTCTTCATGAGCTGGTACAGGGGAAGAGCTTTCTCGCCCAGCCGACTGATGAACCGGCAGATGGATGCCAAGCAGCCGGTGAATTTCTGGACGTCTCGCAGTCGGGTAGGCTTCTCCATCCTCTCGATGGCTTTGATCTTCATAGGGTTGCACTCAATGCCGCGTTCTGAGACCAGGAAGCCAAGGAGCTGGCCGGCTGGTAGTCCGAACACGCACTTTTCTGGGTTGAGCTTGATTTGAAATCGGCGCAGATTTTCAAGGGTTTCCTTGAGGTCTTCGACGAGTGTATTGCACTTCTCCGTCTTCACCACAGTATCGTCTACGTAGACGTGGGCATTTCTGCCAAGTTGCTTGAGGAGGCATTTCTGTGTGCAACGCTGAAACGTGGCACTGGCATTTCTCAAGCCGAATGTCATGGTCAGGTAGCACAAGGCTCCGAATGGTGTGAGGAAGGCGGTCTTCAGGCGGTCTGCCAAGTTCAACTTGATCTGGTGGTATCCTGAGTAGGCATCCAAAAAACTCAACAGCTCGCATCCGGCTGTGGAGTCTATCACTTGGTCAATCCTTGGCAAAGCAAACGGGTCTTTCGGGCAGGCCTTGTTGAGGCTGGTGTAATCAATTCACATGCGCCACTTGTTATTCTTCTTCAGTACTAGGACTGGGTTGGCAAGCCACTCTGGGAAGAAAACTTCCATGATGAAGCCGGCTGCCAACAGACGGGCGATCTCTTCTCCAACGATTCTTCTCTTCTCCTCCGACAGTCGGCGGAGGGGTTGCTTGACTGGCTTGGCATCTTCTCTGACATGTAGCTTGTGCTCGGCAAAATCCGTCGGAACACCCGGCATGTCTTTGGGAGACCATGCAAAGATGTCCCGATTCTCACGGAGGAAATCAACGAGCTTGCTTTCCTATTTGCTGTCGAGGTTTGCACCTATGACAGTGTACCTCTCCAGGTGCTCTAGGTCCAACGGTATCTTCTTTGTCTCCTTGGCCGGCTTGCAGGATCCTTCGGCTTCCGACTCCTTGGGATCGGGGGACATGTCCGGCTGCTTGCCGGCCATGGCCACAACCCGGTCAAGGAGCCGCTTCTCGGCAGCGATCACAAGGGACTCGGCCAGCCGGCTGCTAGCGGCCGCACAGTCGGACGACTTCTGGTAATCTCCGGAGATGGTAATGACTCCCGTGGCGCTTGGCATCTTCATCTTGAGGTAAGCATAGTGTGGCACAGCCATGAACTGAAGGAAATATGCCCTAGAGGCAATTATAAAGTATTATATATTTCCTTATATCATGCTAGAATTGTATTAACCGAAAACATAATACATGTGTGAATACATAGACAAACAGAGTGTCACTAGTATGCCTCTACTTGACTAGCTCGTTAATCAAAGATGGTTATGTTTCCTAGCCATAGACATGAGTTGTTATTTGATTAACGGGATCACCTCATTAGGAGAATGACGTGATTGACATGACCCATTACGTTAGCTTAGCACCCGATCGTTTAGTATGTTGCTATTGCTTTCTTCATGACTTATACATGTTCCTATGACTATGAGATTATGCAACTCCCGTTTACCGGAGGAACACTTTGTGTGCTACCAAACGTCACAACGTAACTGGGTGATTATAAAGGTGCTCTACAGGTGTCTCCAAAGGTACTTGTTGGGTTGGCGTATTTCGAGATTAGGATTTGTCACTCCGATTGTCGGAGAGGTATCTCAGGGCCCACTCGGTAATGCACATCACTATAAGCCTTGCAAGCATTGTGACTAATGAGTTAGTTGCGGGATGATGTATTACGGAACGAGTAAAGAGACTTGCCGGTAACGAGATTGAACTAGGTATCGAGATACCGACGATCGAATCTCGGGCAAGTAACATACCGATGACAAAGGGAACAACGTATGTTGTTATGCGGTCTGACCGATAAAGATCTTCGTAGAATATGTAGGAGCCAATATGGGCATCCAGGTCCCGCTATTGGTTATTGACCGGAGAGGTGTCTCGGTCATGTCTACATAGTTCTCGAACCCAAAGGGTCCGCACGCTTAAAGTTACGATGACAGTTTTATTATGAGTTTATATGTTTTGATGTACCTAAGGTTGTTCGGAGTCCCGGATGTGATCACGGACATGACGAGGAGTCTCGAAATGGTCGAGACGTAAAGATTGATATATTGGACGACTATATTCGGACACCGGAAGTCTTCCGGAGAAGTTTCGGATTAAACCGGAGTGCCGGAGGGTTACCGGAACCCGCCGGGGAAGTATTGGGCCTTAGTGGGCCTTGAGGGGAGAGAGAGGGCAGCAGCCAGGAGGTGGTGCGCCCCCTCCCAGTAGGAGTCCTAGTTGGACTAGGAGAGGGGGGTGCAGCCCCCTTTCCCTCTCCCTCTCCCTCTCGTTCCTTCCCCCCTTCTTTTCCTAGTAGGACTAGGAAAGGGGAGTCCTACTCCTACTAGGAGGAGGACTCCCCCCTCTCCTTGGCGCGCCCATAGGCAGCCGGCCTCCCCCTTGCTCCTTTATATACGGGGGCAGGGGGGCACCTCTAAACACACTTGATATACGATATTTAGCCGTGTGCGGTGCCCCCCTCCACCAGATTACACCTCGATAATACCGTCGCGGAGCTTAGGCGAAGCCCTGCGTCGGTGGAACATCATCATCGTCACCACGCCGTCGTGCTGACGAAACTCTCCCTCAACACTCGGCTGGATCGGAGTTCGAGGGACGTCATCGAGCTGAACATGTGTAGAACTTCGGAGGTGCCGTGCGTTCGGTACTTGATCGGTCGGATCGTGAAGACGTACGACTACATCAACCGCGTTGTGATAACGCTTCCGCTGTCGGTCTACGAGGGTACGTGGACAACACTCTCCCCTCTTGTTGCTATGCATCACCATGATCTTGCGTGTGCGTAGGAAATTTTTTGAAATTACTACGTTCCCCAACAGTGGCATCCGAGCCTGGTTTTATGCGTTGATGCTATGCACGAGTAGAACACAAGTGAGTTGTGGGCGATATAAGTCATACTGCTTACCAGCATGTCATACTTTGGTTCAGCGGTATTGTGAGATGAAGCGGCCCGGACCGACATTACGCGTACGCTTACACGAGACTGGTTTCACCGTTCGGAGCACTCGTTGCTTAAAGGTGACTGGCGGGTGTCTGTCTCTCTCACTTTAGTTGAACCGAGTGTGGCTACGCCCGGTCCTTGCGAAGGTTAAAACAGCACCAACTTGACAAACTATCGTTGTGGTTTTGATGCGTAGGTAAGAACGGTTCTTGCTAAACCCGTAGCAGCCACGTAAAATATGCAACAACAAAGTAGAGGTCGTCTAACTTGTTTTTGCAGGGCATGTTGTGATGTGATATGGTCAAGACATGATGTGATATAATGTGTTGTATGAGATGATCATGTTTTGTAACCGAGTTATCGGCAACTGGCAGGAGCCATATGGTTGTCGCTTTATTGTATGAGATGCAATCGCCATGTAATAGTTTTACTTTATCACTAAGCGGTAGCGATAGTCGTAAAAGCAATAAGTTGGCGAGACGACAACGATACTACGATGGAGATCAAGGTGTCGAGCTGGTGACGATGGTGATCATGATGGTGCTTCGGAGATGGAGATCACAAGCACAAGATGATGATGGCCATATCATATCACTTATATTGATTGCATGTGATGTTAATCCTTTATGCATCTTATCTTGCTTTGATTGACGGTAGCATTATAAGATGATCTCTCACTAAAATTTCAAGATAAAAGTGTTCTCCCTGAGTATGCACCATTGCAAAAGTTCTTCGTGCTGAGACACCACGTGTTAATCGGGTGTGATAGGCTCTACGTTCAAATACAACGGGTGCAAAACAGTTGCACACGCGGAATACTCAGGTTAAACTTGACGAGCCTAGCATATGTATAGATATGGCCTCGGAACACAGAGACCGAAAGCTCGAGCATGAATCATATAGTAGATATGATCAACATAGTGATGTTCACCATTGAAACTACTCCATCTCACGTGTTAATCGGACATGGTTTAGTTGCTTTGGATCACGTAATCACTTAGATGATTAGAGAGATGTCTATCTAAGTGGGAGTTCTTAAGTAATATGATTAATTGAACTTAAATTTATCATGAACTTAGTACCTGATAGTATCTTGCTTGTCTATGTTAATTGTAGATATATGGCCCGTGTTGTTGTGCCGTTGAATTTTAATGCGTTCCTTGAGAAAGCTAAGTTGAAAGATGATGGTAGCAATTACACGGACTGGGTCCGTAACTTGAGGATTATCCTCATTGCTGCACAGAAGAATTACGTCCTGGAAGCACCGCTAGGTGCCAGGCCTCCTGCAAGAGCTACGCCAGAAGTTATGAACGTCTGGCAAAGCAAAGCTGATGACTACTCAATAGTTCAGTGTGCCATGCTTTACGGCTTAGAACTGGGACTTCAACGACGTTTTGAACGTCATGGAGCATATGAGATGTTCCAGGAGTTGAAGTTAATATTTCAAGAAAATGCCCGGATTGAGAGATATGAAGTCTCCAATAAGTTCTATAGCTGCAAGATGGAAGAGAATAGTTCTGTCAGTGAGCATATACTCAGAATGTCTGGGTATAATAATCACTTAATTCAACTGGGAGTTCAACTTCCGGATGATTGCGTCATTGACAGAATTCTTCAATCACTGCCACCAAGCTACAAGAGCTTCGTGATGAACTATAACATGCAAGGGATGAATAAGACGATTCCCGAGCTCTTCGCAATGCTAAAGGCAGCGGAGGTAGAAATCAAAAAGGAGCATCAAGTGTTGATGGTCAGTAAAACCACTAGTTTCAAGAAAAAGGGCAAAGGGAAGAAGAAAGGGAACTTCAAGAAGAATAGCAAGCAAGTTGCTGTTCAGGAGAAGAAATCCAAGTCTGGACCTAAGCCTGAAACTGAGTGCTTCTACTGTAAGCAGACTGGCCACTGGAAGCGGAACTGCCCCAAGTATTTGGTGGATAAGAAGGATGGCAAGGTTAACAAAGGTATATGTGATATACATGTTATTGATGTGTACCTTACTAATACTCGCAGTAGCACCTGGGTATTTGATACTGGTTCTGTTGCTAATATTTGCAACTCGAAACAGGGGCTACGGATTAAGCGAAGTTTCACTAAGGACGAGGTGACGATGCGCGTGGGAAATGGTTCCAAAGTCGATGTGATCGCCGTCGGCACGCTACCTCTACATCTACCTTCGGTATTAGTTTTAGACCTAAATAATTGTTATTTGGTGCCAGCGTTGAGCATGAACATTATATCTGGATCTTGTTTAATGCGAGACGGTTATTCATTTAAATCAGAGAATAATGGTTGTTCTATTTATATGAATAATATCTTTTATGGTCATGCACCCTTGAAGAGTGGTCTATTTTTAATGAATCTCGATAGTAGTGATACACATATTCATAATGTTGAAGCCAAAAGATGCAGAGTTAAAAATGACAGTGCAACTTATTTGTGGCACTGCCGTTTGGGTCATATCGGTGTAAAGCGCATGAAGAAACTCCATACTGATGGAATTTTGGAATCACTTGATTTTGAATCACTTGGTACTTGCGAACCGTGCCTTATGGGCAAGATGACAAAAACACTGTTCTCCGGAACTATGGAGAGAGCAACAGATTTGTTGGAAATCATACATACAGATGTATGTGGCCCGATGAATATTGAAGCTCGTGGCGGATATCGTTATTTTCTCACCTTCACAGATGATTTGAGCAGATATGGGTATATCTACTTAATGAAACATAAGTCTGAAACATTTGAAAAGTTCAAAGAATTTCAGAGTGAAGTTGAAAATCATCGTAACAAGAAAATAAAATTCCTACGATCTGATCGTGGAGGGGAATATTTGAGTTACGAGTTTGGTCTACATTTGAAACAATGCGGAATAGTTTCGCAACTCACGCCACCCGGAACACCAGAGCGTAATGGTGTGTCTGAACGTCGTAATCGTACTTTATTAGATATGGTGCAAACTATGATGTCTCTTACTGATTTACCGCTATCATTTTGGGGTTATGCTTTAGAGACAGCTGCATTCACTCTAAATATGACACCATCGAAATCCGTTGAGACGACGCCTTTTGAACTATGGTTTGGCAAGAAACCAAAGTTGTCGTATCTTAAAGTTTGGGGTTGCGATGCTTATGTGAAGAAACTTCAACCTGATAAGCTCGAGCCTAAATCAGAGAAATGTGTCTTCATAGGATACCCAAAGGAGACCGTTGGGTACACCTTCTATCACAGATCCGAAGGCAAGATATTTGTTGCTAGAAATGGATCCTTTCTAGAGAAGGAGTTTCTCTCGAAAGATGTGAGTGGGAGGAAAGTAGAACTTGATGAGGTAACCGTACCTGCTCCCTTATTGGAAAGTAGATCATCGCAGAGATCAGTTTCTGCGACACCTACACCAAGTAGTGAGGAAGTTAATGATAATGATCATGAAACTTCAGATCAAGTTATTACTGAACTTCGTAGGTCAACTAGATCAAGATCCGCACCAGAGTGGTACGGTAATCCTGTTCTGGAGGTCATGTTACTAGACCATGGCGAACCTACGAACTATGAAGAAGCGATGGTGAGCCCAGATTCCGCAAAATGGCTTGAAGCCATGAAATCCGAGATGGGATCCATGTATGAGAACAAAGTATGGACTTTGGTTGACTTGCCCGATGGTCGGCAAGCCATTGAAAATAAATGGATCTTCAAGAAGAAGACTGACGCTGATGGTAATGTTACTGTCTATAAAGCTCGACTTGTTGCGAAAGGTTTTCGACAAGTTCAAGGAATTGACTACGATGAGACCTTCTCACCCGTAGCGATGCTTAAGTCTGTCCGAATCATGTTAGCAATTGCCGCATTTTATGATTATGAAATTTGTTAAATGGATGTCAAAACTGCGTTCCTGAATGGATTTTTGGAAGAAGAGTTGTATATGATGCAACCGGAAGGTTTTGTCGATCCAAAGGGAGCTAACAAAGTGTGCAAACTCCAGCGATCCATTTATGGACTGGTGCAAGCCTCTCGGAGTTGGAATAAACGCTTTGATAGTGTGATCAAAGCATTTGGTTTTATACAGACTTTTGGAGAAGCCTGTATTTACAAGAAAGTGAGTGGGAGCTCGATAGCATTTCTGATATTATATGTGGATGACATATTACTGATTGGAAATGATATAGAATTTCTGGATAGCATAAAGGGATAGTTGAATAAAAGTTTTTCAATGAAAGACCTCGGTGAAGCTGCATATATATTAGGCATTAAGATCTATAGAGATAGATCAAGACGCTTGATTGGACTTTCACAAAGCACATACCTTGACAAAGTTTTGAAGAAGTTCAAAATGGATCAAGCAAAGAAAGGGTTCTTGCCTATACTACAAGGTGTGAGATTGAGTAAGACTCAATGCCCGACCACTGCAGAAGATAGAGAGAAAATGAAAGATGTTCCCTATGCTTCAGCCATAGGCTCTATCATGTATGCAATGCTGTGTACCAGACCTGATGTGTCCCTAGCTATAAGTTTAGCAGGGAGGTACCAAAGTAATCCAGGAGTGGATCACTGGACAGCGGTCAAGAACATCCTGAAATACCTGAAAAGGACTAAGGATATGTTTCTCGTATATGGAGGTGACAAAGAGCTCATCGTAAGGGGTTACGTTGATGCAAGCTTTGACACTGATCCGGACGATTCGAAATCGCAAACTGGATACGTATTTACATTGAACGGTGGAGCTGTCAGTTGGTGCAGTTCCAAGCAAAGTGCCGTGGCGGGATCTATGTGTGAAGCGGAATACATAGCTGCTTCGGAAGCAGCGAATGAAGGAGTCTGGATGAAGGAGTTCATATCCGATCTAGGTGTCATACCTAGTACATCGGGACCAATGAAAATCTTTTGTGATAATACTGGTGCAATTGCCTTAGCAAAGGAATCCAGATTTCACAAGAGAACCAAGCACATCAGAAGACGCTTCAATTCCATCTGGGATTTAGTCCAGGTGGGAGACATAGAAATTTGCAAGATACATACGGATCTGAATGTAGCAGATCCGTTGACTAAGCCTCTTCCACGAGCAAAACATGATCAGCACCAAGACTCCATGGGTGTAAGAATCATTACTATGTAATCTAGATTATTGACTCTAGTGCAAGTGGGAGACTGAAGGAAATATGCCCTAGAGGCAATAATAAAGTATTATATATTTCCTTATATCATGATAAATGTTTATTATTCATGCTAGAATTGTATTAACCGAAAACATAATACATGTGTGAATACATAGACAAACAGAGTGTCACTAGTATGCCTCTACTTGACTAGCTCGTTAATCAAAGATGGTTATGTTTCCTAGCCATAGACATGAGTTGTTATTTGATTAACGGGATCACCTCATTAGGAGAATGACGTGATTCACATGACCCATTACGTTAGCTTAGCACCCGATCGTTTAGTATGTTGCTATTGATTTCTTCATGACTTATACATGTTCCTATGACTATGAGATTATGCAACTCCCGTTTACCGGAGGAACACTTTGTGTGCTACCAAACGTCACAACGTAACTGGGTGATTATAAAGGTGCTCTACAGGTGTCTCCAAAGGTACTTGTTGGGTTGGCGTATTTCGAGATTAGGATTTGTCACTCCGATTGTCGGAGAGGTATCTCAGGGCCCACTCGGTAATGCACATCACTATAAGCCTTGCAAGCATTGTGACTAATGAGTTAGTTGCGGGATGATGTATTACGGAACGAGTAAAGAGACTTGCCGGTAACGAGATTGAACTAGGTATCGAGATACCGACGATCGAATCTCGGGCAAGTAACATACCGATGACAAAGGGAACAACGTATGTTGTTATTCGGAGTCCCGGATGTGATCACAGACATGACGAGGAGTCTCGAAATGGTTGAGACGTAAAGATTGATATATTGGACGACTATATTCGGACACCGGAAGTCTTCCGGAGAAGTTTCGGATTAAACCGGAGTGCCGGAGGGTTACCGGAACCCCCCGGGGAAGTATTGGGCCTTAGTGGGCCTTGAGGGGAGAGAGAGGGCAGCAGCCAGGAGGTGGTGCGCCCCCTCCCAGGAGGAGTCCTAGTTGGACTAGGAGAGGAGGGCGCAGCCCCCTTTCCCTCTCCCTCTCCCTCTCTTTCCTTCCCCCCTTCTTTTCCTAGTAGGACTAGGAAAGGGGAGTCCTACTCCTACTAGGAGGAGGACTCCCCCACTCTCCTTGGCGCGCCCATAGGCAGCCGGCCTCCCCCTTGCTCCTTTATATACGGGGGCAGGGGGCACCTCTATACACACTTGATATACGATATTTTAGCCGTGTGCGGTGCCCCCCTCCACCAGATTACACCTCGATAATACTGTCACGGAGCTTAGGCGAAGCCCTGCGTCGGTGGAACATCATCATCGTCACCACACCGTCGTGCTGACGAAACTCTCCCTCAACACTCGGCTGGATCGGAGTTCGAGGGACGTCATTGAGCTGAACGTGTGTAGAACTTCGGAGGTGCCGTGCGTTCGGTACTTGATCGGTCGGATCGTGAAGACGTACGACTACATCAACCGCGTTGTGATAACGCTTCCGCTGTCGGTCTACGAGGGTACGTGGACAACACTCTCCCCTCTCGTTGCTATGCATCACCATGATCTTGCGTGTGCGTAGGAAAATTTTTGAAATTACTACGTTCCCCAACATGAACTTGGCTAAGGCAGGTCGGCCGAGCAGCGCATGGTAAGGGCTTTCCAAGTCAACCACCTCAAACCAGATGGGCTCTCGGCGGAAATGATCTTTGTCTCCAAAAAGGACATCTATCTTGATCTTGCCAATTGGTGAGTGAGAAAAGCCAGGAACTATGCCATGGATGACAGTCCGACTAGGCAGAAGGTGCTTGGGCTTGATCTTCAATTTCTCCATGGTGTCACGGTACAAGATGTTGATGCTGCTGCCGCCATCTATCAGGACTCGGGAGAAACGAGCTGCTCTTCTCTCAGTAGCAAAGGTGGCATCCAACACCAGGGCGTAAGAACCCGGAGAAGGCATTACTTCCGGGTGGTCAGCTCGGCTCCAACTGATTGGCTTCTCTGACCAGTGCATGAACTCTGGGGCTTCAGTGGCTATGGCATTCACCTCTCGGGACTGTTGGCGCCGGCTGCGTCTAATCATCGGTCACACTGGTGAAAACAACATATGCTCCGTGCTCTTCAAGGAATTCATCTTGAATGGTGCCGACTGCTGGACGGGCCGCCGGCTGCTGAGGAGGCGGGGGAGGCTGGCCAGCAGGCGGCGGAGGTAGCAGTCCTTCGCCCTTGGAGATTCACGTGAGCTAGTGACACTTCCGGGTGATGTGGTTGGACGGCTTCGCGCCGCTGTGAAACTTGCATGGGGCATCAAGGGTTTGCTCATAGGAGAAGGCGGGCAGCCAATTCAGCTTGCCGCCTTTCTGACGCTTGGGTTGGGGCTGCCCCTCTGGCTACTGATCTTCGACTGTTGCCACCTGCCGGCTGGTGGAAGCCGGCTGTGGCGCTTTGCGCTTGTTGTCGTTCTGCTGCTGTCGCCGACTGGTGTCACCAGCCGGGGTCCGAGCAGCCTGAGGAGCCACCTTGCCGGATGTATCAACTTGAATCTCTGTCTTCATGGAGGAGTCGGCCGTGGCATACTTGTCTGCTATGATCAGCAGCTCGTCGAGGGACGCCGGCTCATCGCAGAGGAGCTTGTGTTTGAGCAGAGTGCCTTCTCTGCACCCGGCTGTGAAGTACTCAATAGCCTGCACCTCATGCACACCTTCACAAGAGTTGCGCAGCTCGGCCCAACGCGTGAGGTAGTCACGAGTCGATTCGTTGGGGCCTTGAGCGCACAAGGAGAGTTGGCGAGGCTTGGGAGGTCGCTTGTACGTGTTGGTGAAGTTGCGGATGAAAGCTTCAGTGAAATCAACCCAGCTGTTGATGCTGCGGGGCTTCAGGCTATTCAGCCATGTCCAGGCAGTGCCCTGGAGCATGAGTGGAACATACTTCACGGCAACGCGCTTGTTGCCGTTTGCAATGCTGACGGCTGTGGAGTAGTCGACCAGCCAGTCTTCCGGCTTCACGGAGCTGGTGTACTTGGGCGTATCTCTTGGGAGTGTGAACCCTTTGGGGAAGGGCTCATCACGGATGCGGGGGCCGAAACAGGGCGGGCCCAGCGCGTCTTCTTCTTCTAGCGCCAGGGATCGGTTGAGGCGGTCGATCCGGTGGCGGGCATCGTTCTCTCCGACTCCTTCTCGGGGGGCCAAGGCGATCGCTGAGTGTTGGGTGGTCAACAGGCGGCGGGGAGAGGCGTCTTTCCCTTCGGGGAGGAGGGGGAGGCGGACAGTCGTTCCACTACTCTTGGGCGGCCGTCTTGGTCGCGCTCGATGGTGATGCGAGTCCGACTGCGGCTAGCAGCCGGCTCCTTGTCTCTTCTATTGCGGACGCCAACAGTCGGTGTCCGGGATGTCGCGCCTTGATCTCGGCGGGGAGGCGGGTCGTTGTTCAGCCGGTTGGGTGCTTCAGTGTGGCAGCCGGCTTCTTGCTGCTCAGCAGCCGCGTCAATGAGCCGCTGGACACACTCCGTCATGTGGCGATGCTCGTCACCCTCGAGCTTGTCCAGCTCATCTGCTGCCGCCTGGGCAGCTCGTATGTTCTCCGCATGCGTGGCGTAGACGGGGCGGTCTTCCCCGAACAAGCTGGCAATAGCCGCGCCGTGCTGCCGGACCGTGCCGATGCGGCTGGGGCCGCCAGGAGCCGGCGTTCCGCCAACGGCGCGGTCCATCTCGCGCTGGTAAGTCTCTGAGAGGCGTCTCATGCTGGGCAGCTTCTTGGCGCTCTCGACGAGCTAGATGCGGCACGCCTCCAGCGTCTCGGCGTCGGCGTCTTCTGCGATGGGTGCAGACAGGTCTTGCAGCATTGCCTTGAGCGGGTCTCGGGCACCGTCACCGGAAACTCCATCATGGCTGATGACGAGCACCTCCGTGACAGTGCTGCCGCTGCTGTCGGCACGGGGGAGGGGATCATCGACGACCACCACGTTGGTGGGGAATGCGTCGAGCAACGCCGTGTCGGAGTCGACGAGCATCGGGTTGGTGGAGCCGACTGACTCCAAGTCAATGACCGGCTCGTTGGTGACATGGAGCTAGTCGAGGAGGCTGACAAGGCGGCTCTCGGGGCCGTCTGTGCCTGCGTCAGACGCAGTCTCGTCGGAGAGGCGGATCTCGCCAACGAGGTCGACAAGGCAGCTTGCAGCGCAGGCGACCTCCGCGCCATGCAGCGCGTCGACGCAGACGCTGTCTGGCGTGCCGGGCTGGCTGTGCTCGGGGGGAAGGAAGAGGGTTCCCGTCCAGAACAGATCTTCGGACGATGGTGCACCTAGCCCCACGGTGGGTGCCAAATGTTGGGGGTTTGGTGCGACATATGCCAAAGGATGGCTTATCATGATGGGGGCTAGTAAGACGTCGTCGGTGCCAGGAAGCGGGATGAGGCGAAGACATGCACGCCGGCGAATCTTACCCAGGTTCGGGGCTCTCCATGGAGATAACACCCCTAGTCCTGCTCTGCGGGGTCTCCGCATGATCACTCAAGCAACAATGGTAGCTACAAACTTGCTCCTTGAGCTGTTTCTCTAGAGGGGGAAAGAGAGCAGGTCTAGCCCTAGCTTCCTCTCTCTATGTGGGTGTGTGGGTGAACAAGAGGCTGAACCCTTTGCATGGGTGCCCTGGGGGGTTTATATAGGCCTACCCCCCAGGGGTACAATGGTAATCCGGCCGGGTGTAGGCCCCACTACTAGGAAAAGGCCTGCTAGTAGCGCACCTGTTTTGGCTACTAATGGCGCACTACAGGTGCGCCACTAGCATCACGCCATTAGAATTTTTTACTCATGACGCACCAGGGAGTACGCCATTAGTATATCCACGGTGCGCCATTACTATCTGACTTAGTAATGGCGCACCACATAGAAGTGCGCCATTACTAACAATATTTTTCAAAAAAAATTCAGAATTTTTTTTTCAAATTTTTTTCTAAATCTCGGGTCAGTATGGCTTAATCTCAAGTCAAATCGCCCTCCGTGGTCAAACTTCCCAGAAGGTCACCCATCCTCACACTACTCCAGCCCGAGCACGCTTAACTTCGCAGTTCTATCCAACCCCAGCACTAGCTCACTTCACAGGCACTTGTTGATATATCTATCATATCAATCCTATTAAACCTTGTTGATGTCTAGGACTTTGTTCATGTTCATGAGTGTGATGAAATTTTAAAAAAATATTTCAAACTTCCCGATCATATTACGTATTATATTTTGAAAAAAAATTCCAAAAAAGTTTTTTAAACCAAATTTTTTTTCTGTTACTAGTGGCGCACCTAGCAAATGGTGCGCCACTAGTAAGTTTGAATTTTTTTTCATTTTCCCGCCCTCTAGATCTTAAAAGCCCCGTATATTTCGTTCTGTTAGGTTTTTGGGGATTTTGAAGATGTTGAACGGGGTTCATATAAAAAACTTTTTAATCCGAGTTCGTATGCAAAAGTTATGCCCATTTTACAAATTCCAGAGAGATTTTGCAAATAAAGTCGAGATTCATATTTGTAAATTTTCCCAACAACTAGACCACATATCACATGGGAAACTTATTTTATTTTATTTTATTGACATTTCCATCATTTTCTTTTATTTTTTCTAAAACTGAAAAGGCGGTCCACGTGGGGGGGGTGCATTCGGTGGAATTTTTGGGCAAAGTTAGTAATGGCGCACCGTGGGTGTGGTGCGCCATTACTAGTTAACCGTGGGTGTGGTGCGCCATTACTAGCGCACCACACCCACGGTTAAACTAGTAATGGCGCACCACACCCACGGTGCGCCATTACTAACTTTGAAAAAAAATAAAAAATTGTTAGTAGTGGCGCACCGAGGGTGTGGTGCGCCATTACGAGGGTGTGGTGCGCCATTACTAGTTAAAACTAGTAATGGCGCACTGTCCCCTCGGTGCGCCATTACTAGTTTGAAAAAAAAATTGTTAGTAGTGGCGCACCGAGGGTGTGGTGCGCCATTACTAGCTAGTAATGGCGCACTATCCCCTGGTGCGCCATTACTAGTTTTGAAAAAAAATATAAAAAATTGTTAGTAGTGGCGCACCGTGGATGTGGTGCGCCATTAGTATTTGGACACTAATGGCGTACCAACACATGGTGCGCCATTAGTATATAGTAGTGGCGCACCACATGTGTGGTGCGCCATTAGTGTCCATATTATCTATAGCCCTTTTCCTAGTAGTGCCCGAGCCGTCAGTGTCTCTAGTCGCCGGCTTCTCCGCCGGCCGGTGGGGCCCGCCGCCTGGTGGGTCCCGCTGTCTGTCTGGTACTTGGCCGACAGGCCGTACCCGCCGTCTGCGGGTCCTGTCGGATGCTCGATACTGTAGCGATGCGGCTAATGATGCGTGCTTTGTCGGGGGAGGCATGGCTATAGTGTCACCGCCTGGTGGGCGTTCACTGTAGCCATCCCCCGTCTCATCTGGTTAATGGCGCACCGGTTCCCAAAAGGGGGAGGGCCGCCTGGTCATCTGCCGGCTTCTACTGAGCCGACTGGCCAGGGACGGCCGCCTTCTGGTCTTCTCGTTGTCAAGTGGGGCCCGCCGCCTGCGGACCGTACCGACAGCCCGTCATGGGGGCGCAGCCCCCTCTGACAGGGGTGACATCAGGGTCAGCGTGGCAACAGTGCCACGCCGAACGGAGGAGACCCGCTCGGTACGGCGCACTGTGGCCTTGCTATGCCCTAGGCTAGGGGTGGCGTGGCGTGCTGTAGCCACGCCCCGCCTCGTCGCCTTTATGAGGGTGCAGATTCTGAGAGTGCCTGAGGCCGCCTGCTGGGAGCCGGCCTCTCCAGAGGCCGCCTGCCAGGAGTCGGCCCATCTTGAGGCCACCCTCTGGGCTATGCCGCCTTCTAGTAGTCGGCCGCTTGGACCAGCCGGCAGCGAGAAGGCGGCGCTTTGGTCTTGAATTCTTGAGGGGCGCAGTCGGCCCCGATGTCTTGAAAGGCCATGGGGAGCTGATGAGGCTACCCGTGGCCAATTACTCCGACATTAGACGCACAGTTCGGGACCCCCTACCCAAGATCCGCCGGTTTTGACACCGGCATTGGTGCTTTCATTGGGAGTTCCACTGTGTCGTCCCCAAAAGGTTTTCGATGGCTCCTTCGATCATCAACAACGATGTCGTCCGAGGGGAGACCTTCCTCCCCGGATAGATCTTCGTGTTCGGCGGCTTCGCATTGCGGGCCAACTTGCTTGGCCATCTGGCGCAGATCGATAGCTATACCCCTGGCCATCAGGTCAGGTTCGGGAGCTTGAACTACGTCGCGGACATCCGCGGAGACTTGATCTTCGACGGATTCGAGACCACGGCAGCCGCTCCCTATCCCTACGATGAACATGATCTAAATCTGTCATCGGACCATACTCAGGAAATTGCACCTCTAACCGCTCCGGCCTTAGATCCAGAGCAGACCGCGCCATCCAAGGACGGGAGGATCAACCCCACCACGGAGGCCGCAGATTCCACGGCGTTGGAGCCGCACACAGACTTAACCTCATGTGATGTCTATGTCACCGGAACTTCGGACTCGTCTCTGGCTATAAGCTCCGAACCATGTGCGTCCGCGGATGCCGAGCTTGATCAGTTATCGATCTTTGAATTCAGCGCTGCAGATATCTTGCGGCAGTCGCCTTTGGGCGATGTGTTAAACTCATTAAGAAATCTGTCCTTAGCGGGGGACTCGCAGTCGAACTATATCCGGTTCGAACCGAAGGCTGGTGACGGGGAATTTCGCTTCCCACCCTCCACACACTACATAGCCACTATCAATGACATGCTCGACTACGGCTCCGAGGACATCGACGGTATGGACAACGATGCAGATGAGGAGCATGGCCAAAACCCGCCGACTACCGGACGCTGGACGGCCACTTCTTCGCACAATGTATATATGGTGGATACACCCAAAGAGAACAACGGCGAGGAGAAGGAAAAACTAGTTGAGGATGAGCCTCCTAAGACACAACCAAAGCACCAGCGTCAACGGCGCCGCTCTAAATCCCGCCGCCGCAAGGATAGCAACGCCAGCACAGGAGATGATCACACTCCGGACGGTGCCGAAGAAAACGAAGACCCTGTGGGGACAACCTCCGAACAGGACGAATGGGAAGACGGGCACGTCAGCCCTGATGAACAGGCCATAAACGAAGACTCGGAGGACAGTAATTACCTTCCACCCTCCAAAGACGAAGAGAGCCTCAGCAATGAGGATTTCATCGTGCCTGAGGAGCCTCTTGAGCAGGAGCGCTTTAAGCTCCCTAATAGCCACTACAAGGAGCGTGAAAAAGAAGCAGCAGCAGCTTCAAGCTGAACAAGATCTGCTCAATGATAGATGGATCGAAGTCCTAGCCGCCGAGGAATACGGCCTTAGTGGCCCAGCTAATAATTGTCCGAAGCGCAAATTGCTAGCCCAGTTCGTCGATGAGGTGCCGGTGCCCATACCATCATCACAGTATGCGGCTAATCGACCACAACGTGGTCAGGACACAGCGGCAACTCAAGCCGAACACCAGACCACCCCACCTCCCCACACAGGCAGAGGTAAAATAGCTCCAGATCATACACATAACCTCCGGCAGGGTCTGGATAGCAGAGCAAGACATACTAGATCGATCTATAGATCGCAAGGACGTGCCCCGACGCACGGCAACGACTATCTACTCGGCGACAAGCCTAGTCATTCTCAGGCCGAACACCGCAGACGGACCCCATCGGAGCTACGTCGTAGTGTGGCCCAATATAGAGGCGCCGCACATCCTCTTTGCTTCACAGACGAAGTAATGGAGCACGAATTCCCATATGGGTTTAAACCCATGAATATTGAATCATACGACGGAACAACTGATCCCGCGGTATGGATCGAGGATTTCCTCCTCCATATCCACATGGCCCGCGGAGATGACCTTCATGCCATCAAATACCTACCATTAAAACTCAAAGGACCAGCTCGGTACTGGTTAAACAGTCTGCCGGAAAATTCTATTAGCAGCTGGGAGGACTTGGAAGACGCCTTCCGCGACAACTTCCAAGGTACATATGTCCGGCCACCAGACGCCGACGACTTAAGTCACATTGTCCAGCAGCCCGGAGAGTCAGCCAGGAAGCTCTGGACTAGGTTCTTAGTCAAAAAGAACCAAATCGTCGACTGTCCGGACGCGGAAGCCCTAGCGGCCTTCAAACACAGCGTGCGGGACGAGTGGCTTGCCCGCCACCTCGGTCAAGAAAAACCAAAATCCATGTCAGCCCTTACCGCTTTGATGACCCACTTTTGCACGGGAGAGGACAGCTGGCTCGCTCGTAGAAGCAACAGCGCCAGTGATCCGGGCGCTTCCGAACTCCGAGACGGCAACGGCAAGCCACGGCGCAGCAAGCACGAACGTCGCAATGATAACGACAGAACGCGCCACACATCGGTCAACGCCGGATTCAGCGGTCCCAAACCCGGTCAACGGAAAAAGCCATTCAAGGCAAACGGACGGACCATCCAATTTAGACAAGATATTGGACCGGCCCTACCAGATTCATGGCCACCCCGATGAGCCAGCTAATTATACCAACAAAAACGGTTGGGTCTTCAAGCAGGCCAGCAAGCTCAACGCCGAACACAAGGGGAGGAGGCCGCCCGTTGATAGCGATGACGAAGAGACTCACCAACCAAATACCGGGGGTCAGAAGCGATTTCCCCCCAAAGTAAAAACAGTGAGCATGGTATATGCGACACACAACGCTACACGGGGGCAGGAGAAACACTCCCTACGGACTGCAGATCATACTACGGCGACCTCAGCCGAAGTACAAAGTGGTCTTATTAAACGGCATACATTGTCGGCCCTTAAGCCACCGGTCTCCAGTCAACAGGATCGACCAATTCCGGAGCGGAACTAGCAGTTCGGTTTCCGCCGCCCACCTCTTATACCTGCGAAATCGGTACTGCGCATACATAACTATGCACTTAAAATACCTTGGGCATCGGCGGAAGCACAATACGGACGAGCCTACAAGCACTCCCATAACCTTTGTTTCTTTTCTAATTACCCTTTCATTTTCCTTTACCACAGGTGACGCAAAGGCTAATCATCTCATGGACTCTATCGGAGTTCGGACTCATACACTCCCCTAAAGGCTACCTCCATCAAGGAGCCCCCTCACTAAGGACAAGCGGCGCAGACGTGCGACAGGAGGCCCAAAACAACTTTTTGTAGACCACACTCTTTATTTCGAGCATGTAATGTGCCTTTTTCCTCCGCCTTCGACCCCGGGCATGTCAAATAGCCGGGGTTGCGGCTTTGTTATCTATAAAATAAATATTGGCATATCACTCAGGTCCCAGTAAACATAATCCGTGTTCAGCATTCGCTTTTTTTCAAAAAAATGAATTTGGCTCTTGTGGTTGTTTCACACACATACCTTGGCATAACTTGCCAGGGGCTCGGTATGGGAACAAATGAGTTGCCGACAAGTCTGGACAGCTTTATAACGTACTTCGGCGTCGCGAGTTTGGCCTTATGTGCATCAGCTCCGAATCATGTCTTGGGTCAATAGTTGGGTTGCCCGGCTCCTGTGCTTGCTACCTTACGTTCTGCTCTATCGGCTAGGGTAGTAAAGGGAGTACTGTGATTGTGCTTCCGATTCATCTGGTCAAGCACCTCAGTGGAGAAAGCCAAAAACTGACTGTCATGATGCGGCGAGAGCTGGTCAACCACTCGATGACTTATCGGAATCTTTCGCGATTCCCTCCGTATTATATGAAGGACCTTTTTTAGGTCAGATATGTAACGCACCATATTGGAATAAGCCGTACACATACCAGGGGCTATATCGTAGCCCCCCTATAAAACTCCTATGGCTAAGTGAAAGTGTTAACGCCCTATAGTGAAAGTGTTAACTCCTATTGCCTAGTTCACCGCATTGACACCTCCTTAATGGACCAAGACATTGGGTCAAGAGTGATCAAATGCTTTTCCAAACACCCCCGTACTTTATACGAGGGGGCTGAAACCGATGACTGGAAAACTTTCAGATTAATACAAAAACGGCCGCACAAGAGGAACAAAAGTTTTAGGCGAAACTAAATATATAGCCTTATCATAATATTGTCTCTTACAAATTCCAATACATTTCACTCGAATATCATGTTTTTCGAACATTGACCCTCTATCAAGCGGGCACCCTCCAGGACATCTTCGAAATAATGCTCTGGTGCGTGATGGTCCTTACCCTTGGGTGGACCCTTCGCTGCAACATCAGTGGCCTTCATCTTCGCCCAGTATGTCTTGACACGGGCAAAGGCCATCCGTGCACCTTCAATGCACGCCGACTGCTTAACGACGTTGATACGCGGCACCGCATCAGCAAGTCGCCGCACCAAACCAAAATAACTATCCGTAATTGGCTCGTTCGGCCACAGCGTCCTTCATGGCAGAACCAGATAGTCTATGGAGTTCGGCCCATTGGGTCATCTGTTCGTTCAGCAACAGTGGGCGTTTTGATGCACCAAACTGCGACCAGAAAAGCTTCTCCGTCACATACCCTTCTTGCACTTGGTAAAACTGCGCCGCATCGGAAGCACTCTTTGGCAAGTCCAACAATTCGTCTGGAGAACTCCACACTTTATTAAGTGGAGCATAACTCGGATCGCCAAACTTAGTTCGCAATAAAAAGGGCTTCCCAACCGCGATCTCCCCAGCTTGTCGGATCTCCTCCCGAGCCGCTCTAGACTCGGACCGCGCCTCTTTCGCCTCTCGCAAGGCCTTGTCAAGATCAGCCGTTTTTGCTTTATGATCCTTCTCGAGGATTCCACAGCGCCTATCGACATCCTTTAGCTCACGCGCCATCGTGGATATTCTCTCCTCGCATTGGCGCCGAGCAGCCTATTCGGACTTTAGCTCGGTAGATGCCTTCTCGGCAGCCGCATTACTAATCCGGGCCTGCTCCTTGACCCGGGTCAGCTCAGCCCGAAGGATCTCGACCGCGGCGGCACCATCTGTAGTCACGCATATTTCAATATAAAATTCTTAGCGTCATGACCAATTACAGGCATGCACATGTAATGACAAACCCCGAGACATACCTTGCACTTCGTCAAGTCGCCGGTTGATAAGCGTAATGTCATCATCTGCCACATCAAGCTTCCGTTGCAGCTCTGCAACCTCCGCAGTCCGGGTAGTCGCCAGGGGAGTAACAACCTGCGTTCCAATTCATCGGATTATTTCCTTGAGATATCTTTTTGATCCTCTGACCGCCCACCTCGGGAGGCCAATCAGAGTCTCAGGGGCTACTACCTATACACAGGTGCAGTTCGTGAATAAAGCACACTCAATGATTTTTCAGTACAAACCTCGAAGCCTCTTAACAGGCTCGCGCAGGCTTCATTCAGTCCGCTTTTCGCGGACAGAACCTTTTCAACCACCATACCCATCAAGGTACGATGTTCCTCCGAGACGGACGCCTATCGCAACATGCTCGTCAATATATCCGACGCTTTTGGATCTCCGGAAGCTGCTGTAGGAGTACGGCCCCCCTTCAAAGGGATCCATGTATCTATTCCCAGAGTCGTCTCCGCCTGTAAGCCGGACAGTCCGGGGCCTTTATTGTTGGCCCCCGGATCCTGGGCTACTGAAATATCACCTTTGGGTAGTGTCTTCATCACCCCTCGCACCATTCGATCAGGAGAGGTCCTCCGAAACGACACCTCGAAGTCATCCGCCTTGTTGGGCGAGGAGACCGGTGGAGGTGTCTCGCTTTCCATCATCTCTGGGAGAAGATCTCCCAAAGAAGAGGATTGGTGAAGAAGACTATTTGCCGAGCTGCGAAAACATATATTTTAGAAGTTACCCTGGTAACAGGAAAGAAACGGGATATGTTTAAAGAAAACATCCTTGTCCACTCACGATTCGGCTGGAAGCTTGCTCTCATCACGGGACTGTGCGAGAACGTCATTCTCTAAACCTGAACCGCCCGACTGGGGCACCTTGCCTCGCTTAGGAGCCTTTTTCTCCCAATCTTCGGAGGCAGCCCTTTTCTTACCATGGGGCGAAGAAACGTCAATTCCTCCTTCGCTCTTGTCCTTGGACGATGGAATTCTGATTCCCCCGGGCGCAATGTTCGATATACCTTTGGGATAGGGGCTGCCCTGGGCCTTCCTGCTTTCCCCCTTGTCCTCCTCCATAGGTATCTGGTATGGTGCCGGGCCAGCATCCTTGTTAGTACGGGATCCGCTGGGTCTTCGGGGAGGGGGGCCGAACACTGGATTCGCTCCGCTTTCTTTACCCAGCCCTGAAAACAAAAATACAGTTTGCTCAGTAACATATTGCGGCATGCTTAAGTACAAAGTATTCGGGGATTGAGCGCTTACCGAGGTATCCGGATGGTTGGAGTTGAGGCCGATGTCCTCGGTGGTGTCCAGCCACTGTTTCCGTTTCCCGAAAAACAACTTCCACATCCCTTTGTGCGTCGTGCCGGAGAAGTGTTGGAGGGTCCGTGGTCCTTCCGGGTTAAACTCCCACATGCGAAGAGGCCTACGCTGGCATGGCAAGACTCGGCGGACTAGCATTACCTGAATCACGTTGACAAGATCGATGGCCCTCTCAATGAGGGTTCGGATGCGGCTCTGTAGAGTCTGCACTTCATCAACTGATCCCCAGTCCAGCCCCTTATTAATCCATGATGCAAGCTGTGACGGAGGGCCCGAACGGAATGCCGGTATAGCTGCCCACTTGTTACCACGGGGTTCTGTAACACAAAGCCACTCCTGCTGCCATTGGTTGGAGATTTCGGCGAAAGAGCCTTTTGGCCAAAGAGCATTGGTAAGCTTGCTCACTACAGCGCCGCCGCACTCCGCTTGTTTCCCGTCGACCACCTTCGGCCTTACACTAAAAGTCTTGAGCCATAAGCCGAAGTGTGGGGGAATTCGGAGGAAGGCTTCACATGTGATGATGAACGCCGAAACGTGAAGGAAAGAATCCGGGGCTAGATCGTGAAAATCTAGTCTGTAACAAAACATGAGCCCCCGAACGAAGGGGTTAAGAGCAAATCCTAACCCTCGGAGGAAGTGAGAGACGAATACGACCCTCTCACCGGATCTGGGAGTTGGAATAACATGTCCTTGAGCAGGAAGCCTATGGGGGATCTCTGTGGTCAGGTATCTAGCTGCCCGAAGCTTTGCAATATCCTCCTCTGTAACAGAGGAAGCCATCCATCGGCCCTGCGGGCTGGGTCCAGACATGACTGGGGGTATTGAAGCAATGGAATCGAGCCTTGGGAGCTAGAACTCGAGGTTGGGGAGGCTGAGGAGAAGTTTGGCATAAATAAAGACGACCCTTTGCGCCTTTATAAAGGCAACGGGTATCGAACGCCTCCTCCTAAGCCCGAAAACGTGCCTATTCCCATGGAATCTTTCCAATGGAACAATTGGGTTACCCACGCTCGTATTAATAAAAGTCCCGTGATAGGGGGACACGATCTCTGCTTCGACAAGACGTGCCAATAAAAACCTTGCCTCGAAACATGGAACGATAGGACAGGAAACAGTTCAAAATCATGACTGGGCGAGCGTGATGCCACGTTACGAAAAGTCGTCGGTAGATTGGACTCGTGAAATATTATATTCTCTTGTGGTACTTGTGTTACAGAACCGGGCACGTTCGTCCGAAGACTATCTTGGAGTATTCGGAAAGAGGAGCCCGCCTTGCAATGCCGAAGACAATCTGCGCGCCGGACACCTCGTCATTGAAGCCTGGTTCAGGGGCTACTGAGGGAGTCCTGGACAAAGGGGTCCTCGGCCGTCCGGCCTGTTGGACATGGGCCGGACTGATGGGCTGTGAAGGTACAAGACCGAATACTCTCTCCCGTGTCCGGATAGGACTCTCCTTGGCGTGGAAGGCAAGCCTGGTGACCACATATGAAGATTCCTTTCTCTGTAACTGACTTTGTACAACCCTAGTCCCCTCTGGTGTCTATATAAACCGGAGGGCTTGGTCCGAACACATCGAACAATCATAGTCATACAGGCTAGACTTCTAGGGTTTTAGCCATTACGATTGAGGGAGTCCTGGACTAAGGGGTCCTCGGGCGTCCGGCCTGTTATCCATGGGCCGGACTAATGGGCCGTGAAGACACAAAGGCCGAAGATTGTACCCGTGTCCGGATTGGACTCTACTTGGCGTGGAAGGCAAGCTAGGCAGCCGATTATGAAGATTCCCTCTTATGTAACTGACCTCGTGTAACCCTAGATCTCTCCGGTGTCTATATAAACTGGAGAGCATAGTCCAGATAGGACAGGTTCATTACCATATACTCATAGGCTAGACTTCAAGGGTTTAGCCATTACGATCTCGTGGTAGATCAACTCTTGTAACACTCATATTCATCAAGATCAATCAAGCAGGAAGTAGGGTATTACCTCCATAGAGAGGGCCCGAACCTGGGTAAACATCGTGTCCCCCATCTCCTGTTACCATCGATCCTAGACGCACAGTTCGGGACCCCCTACCCGAGATCTGCCGGTTTTGACACCGACATTGGTGCTTTCATTGAGAGTTCCACTGTGTCGTCGACGAAAGGTTTGATGGCCCCTTCAATCGTCAGTAATGACGTGGTCCATGGAGAAACCTTCCTTCCCGGACAGATCTTTGTATTCGGCGGCTTCGTACTGCGGGCCAACTCGCTCGGCCATCTGGACCAGATTGATAGCTACGCCCCTGGCCATCAGGTCATATTCAGAAGCCTGAACTATGTCGCGGAGATCCGTGGAGACTTGATCTTCGACGGATTCGAGACCGCGGCAACCGCTCCCCTTCGCCCCGATGAACATAGCTTAAACCTGTCATCGGGCCGCATCCAGGAGATAGCTCCTGTAACAACTCTGGCCTTAGATCCGGAGCAGATCAAGTCATCCGAAGATGGGAAACTCAACCCCATCACGGGGGCTACCAATTCGGCGGCGTTGGAGCCGCATGCAGATTCCACTTCGTACGATACTTGCATCAACGGAACCCCGGACTTGTCTCCGGTATCGAGTTCTGAACCCTGCGAGCCCGCGGATACCGATCGGCTATCGATCTTCAAGTTTAGCACCGCGGATATCTTCCAGCACTCGCCCATGGGCGACCTACTAAACTCACTAAAAAACCTATCCCTGGCAGACGGCTCGTTGCCGAACTATGTTCGGTCCGACCTTACAGCGGATGATGGAGAATTTTGCTTCCCACCCGCCACCCACTTCATAGCCACCATCGAAGACCCAACCAACATGCCTGACCCGTGCTCCGAAGATATCGACGGTCTGGACGACGATGAGGGGCAAAGCCAAAGCTTACTATCTGCTAGACACGGAGTGACCACTTCCTGGTATGACGTGTGTATGGTAGACACACCCAACGACGATCTCGATGATGACAAGGAGGATCCAGTTGAGGATAGGCCTCCTGGTACACAGTCCGAACACCGGCGCCACTCTCAGTCACGTCACTCAAGAGAAAACAATACTAGCATCGGAGGTGATAATACTCCGGACAACGAAGACCCTGTTGAGACAGGATCCGAACAGGAAGACCAGGAAAGCGGGCAGGATAGCCCTGATGAACAGGACACATACGGAGACTCGAAGGATAGTAATTATCTTCACTCTCCGAGGAAGAAGAGAGCCTCGGCAACGAGGAATTCATCGTGCCTGAGGAACCTCGAGAACAGGAGCGCTTTAAACGCCGGCTCATAGCCACTGCAAGGAGCCTAAGGAGGAAGTAGCTGCAGCTTCAAGTGAGCCAAGATTTGCTCAACGATAGATGGACCGAGGTCCTGGCCGCCGAAGAATACGGCCTTAGCGTCCCAGACAAAAGCCACCACAACAGTAGGTGGCTCCCTCAATATGATGGCAACGCTTTGGAGCCCACACCACCATCGAATAAGCCGGTAGGCCAACCACAGTTCGGTCCGGGCAAAGCAGCAACCCCAGCAGAGCACCATACCAACCCATCCGGCCGTCCAAGCAAGAATAAAGAAGCTCGGGGGAACACTCGCGACATCCAACAAGACCCGGAGGGTAGAACAGGACACACAAAATCGACACACAGACCGCGGAGACATGCCCCGGCCAGTAATAACGGTTATCTATTCGGACACAACAGACCCGAGCACGCTCGGTCCGAAAAACGTAAGCGGAGTCCGCCGGAGGTGCTTCACAGTGTGGCCCAACATAGAGGAGCCGCATGTCGGTGTCAAAACCGGCGGATCTCGGGTAGGGGGTCCCGAACTGTGCGTCTAAAGCGGATGGTAACAGGAGGCGGGGGACACAATGTTTACCCAGGTTTGGGCCCTCTCGATGGAGCTAATACCCTACTTCCTGCTTGATTGATCTTGATGATATGAGTATTACAAGAGTTGATCTACCACGAGATCGTAGAGGCTAAACCCTAGAAGCTAGCCTATGGTATGATTGTTGTTGTCCTACGGACTAAACCCTCCGGTTTATATAGACACCGAGGGGGCTAGGGTTACACAGAGTCGGTTACAAGGGAGGAGATCTACATATCCGTATTGCCAAGCTTGCCTTCCACGCCAAGGAGAGTCCCATCCGGACACGGGACGAAGTCTTCAATCTTGTATCTTCATAGTCCAACAGTCCGGCCAAAGGATATAGTCCGGCTGTCCGAGGACCCCCTAATCCAGGACTCCCTCAGTAGCCCCTGAACCAGGCTTCAATGACGATGAGTCCGGCGCGCAGATTTGTCTTCGGCATTGCAAGGCGGGTTCTCCTCCGAATACTCCATAGAAGATCTTGAACACAAGGATAGTGTCCGGCTCTGCAAAACAAGTTCCACATACCACCGTAGAGAGAATAATATTTCCACAAATCTAATCTGCTGACACGTTTGGCAGCATGACATCATACCACGGCCCGGTCATTATTCGAACCGTTTTTCTCAACCAGCTACTGCACGTATTGCGAGGCGGTTTTCTTGGCACGTCTTGTCGAAGCAGAGATCGTGTCCCCTTATCACGGGATTCTCATCAATACGGATGTGGGTAACCCAACCGCGCCATCAATTACGGCGCTTGGGGAATAAGCGAGTTTTACTAGGCAGGTGGGGAGGCGTATAGTTTCCTCCGCCCCTATAAAGGGACAAGGATTCCTCTTTTTACCCACGCCTTCTTCCTCCTTGCTCATCCATTCTTGCGCACTCGAGCTCCAGCACCCAAGTTCGCGTTTTTCCCCTCAAACCACTCCAAGCATGTCCGGAGCGGGAGGCAAGTGGATGGTCTCCTCCGTCACGGAGGAGAACATCACAAAGCTACGAGGAGCCGGATATCTGGGCGCGGACATCACACACCGGCTGCCAGATGCGGGGCAGATCATCCCTACGCCCGAACCCCATGAGAGGGTGGTTTTCCTTACCCACTTTGTCTGCGGACTGGGATTTCCCCTCCACCCGTTTGTCCGCGGGCTCATGTTCTACTACGGGCTGGATTTTCACGATCTGGCCCCCAATTTCATCCTCAACATCTCGGCGTTTATCGTCGTGTGCGAGGCCTTCCTCCGCATCAGGGCCCCACTTCGGGATGTGGCTGAAGACCATCAATGTTAAACCGAAGGTGGTGGTCAGCCAGCAAGCGGAGTGCGGAGGCGCCATGGTGGGCAAAATGCCTAATGTCACCTGGCTCGAAGGCTCCTATGTGGAGACCATAAAGGGGTGGCAATCGGGGTGGTTCTACATCACCGAGCCGCGCGGCACCAACTGGGTGGCGGCCCCCGAATTCCGATCCGGAATCCCCACGCGGCTCACCTCCTGGAAAGAGAAGGGTCTGTCCTGGGATTCATCGGTGGAGCTGACCGGACTCCAGAAATGCATCAGAAACATGATGAGCAAGAAAATCAAGCTTGTCAACGTGGTCCAGGTCATGCTCTTCCGCCGGATCCTCCCGTGTCAACGACGGGCATTCAATTTGTGGGAGTTCGACCCGGCCGAGCACCAGACGCTGCGAGAGCTCTTCGACACGACGCACAAGGACGTCTGGAAGGTGCTGTTCAAGGGCGCCGAGGTACCTCCTCCCCTTACCGAGGACCGCGGACTCAGCTCAAAGCGCCATGCCAATCCGGTAAGTTTTTTATATCTCACAGGATGTTTATTTTCCCCAGTTTAATCATGTGCAGGATCTCAGCCTCCATGCCATTAACAGGACAGGGTAGAGACAGTGGAGCAGATCGATTGCCCAGCCCCCCTGCCTGAGGATCCAGCAGATGCTCTCCTAACGGAGATGCTGGTTCCGGCGCCTTATGAGGTGCCGGTGAAGAAGGCCAAGAAGAAGGCCACGGGGACCCGGAAGGGTCTCCGGCGCAAGGTTATATCGGACTCATCGTCCGAAAACTCCGAGGCGCACTCCTCCCACGAAAACGAGGAGGAGGAAGAGGAAAGTTCTCCCCCTCCAGCCGGGGGAGACAAGAAAAGGAAGGCCGCCCCATCCGGGGAGGCTGAAGGGTCCAAGAAGGGAAGGACCCTCCTCCCGGACTGCTCCACGATGGCCGCCTACAGCGACGACGAGTGGTTGCCCAGGGACAAGCCCCTGGCGAAGTCGTAAGTATCCGGATACCATAGCAATTCATGGTATGTTTTATTGCACTGCTTCTCATCACGCCGAACATGATTATGCAGTCCGTCCCGAGCCCATATCGACATATCTTCGTCGGATGGTTCTTTGGACCCGTCGGATAAGAATAGCGATTCACTTCCGACCGCCTCCACCCCTCGCCCTACGGACAACGTCGAGGTGTTGTCTCAAAGGGCACCGAGCCGAGGGGAGGTAGTCCTGGAGGCGCCTCGAGGCGACATTCCGGACCCTGGGCGCAAAGGGAGCAAGACTCCCATGGGCTCCGAATTCGGCCTCCAGCCGAACACTGCCCCGGAACCTCCAGTGGTTCCGGACTCTGTCAGGCGACCCCCCGTTAAGAGGGGCAAGCCGCCCGTGCCGGTGGCCTCTGTCCATCCAGAGGCACCGGACAACTTGCTGGAAGCGCTTCGCGGCGCTTCCATCGACGAAGAGCACCGCACTATCATGAGTGCGGTGATCGAGAAGGTTCAGTCCGCCAAAAGCGGACTAACTGAAGCTTGTGCCAGCCTCCTAACAGGCTTTCAGGTAAGTAATCAAATTATAGGAAAATATTACCGCATAGACAGTAGCCCCTGATGCTCTGTTTGGCGTTCGCGAAGAAAGGCCGAATAGAGGATCAAATAATGACTCAGGAGTCTAATCAGAATATGTCTATGTGCATATGCAGGCTTCACTGCTGGCCGCTGCCGCACGTACTGCGGAGGTCGCTGCACTGAAGCAGGACCTTGAGCGGTCCAAGGAAGAGCTCGGCCTTACCAAGAGGCAGCTCGAAGAGAACAAAGGTAAGCGATACCCTGTCTATATATTAAAAAGAAATTTGGTTGTAAAATAATAGGATCATCATGAATTTGCCAGGGGCCACGACCGAAGTGGCGACCCTGAAGAAGGCGCTGTCCGAGGCCGAAGACAAAGCGGCCAAGGAGCGCATCGAGCGAGAAAAGCAAGAAGCCCGGGTAGGCGAGGTGCAGCAAGAGCTCCAGGCTCTCGCCAAAAAACACGAGTCCTTGGAGCTTGACTCTAAGACGCGAGAGTCCGAGCTTGCGAAGGCCCTCGAAAGCGCACAAAACGCCAAGGCTGAAGCCCACAAGGCCCTCCAGGAGATTGAGGCGGTTAAGAAGATAGCAGCGGGTAAGGCATTCATTATGCAAAGCAAGCATGTGAAGGAAACTTTCCTTTTACTTACCCGAGTTCGGAGCTCTCCAGGAGCGTTCGCAGATCTTCCCCGCAGTGTGTTGGATGCCACGGAGTTTTACCGGGCTGAGGAGGGGAGCTCGACGGAGAAGTTGTTCTGGTCTCAGTATACTGGGACCGAACACCCAATGCCCTTGAGCGACCAGCTGAAGCAACTGGTCGAGCTCCACAAGGCGGCCGAACAGGCCATGAAGGGTCTTATAGTCCGGATGTGGCCTGGCGATCCCCTGCCTGACAGCTACTTCGGTCTGGTGAGGCGGCTTGTGAATGCCTGCCCATGGCTTGAAGTCATAAAGCGGTCCGTCTGCATCGAGGGTGCGCGCAGGGCTTTTGCCCGGGCGAAGGTGCACTGGGCGAAGCTAGACGCCGTAAAGCTGGTGAAGGAGGGGTCGCCGGAAGGCAAGGAGCATCGCCACCCCGAAATGTATTATGACAGTGTCCTGAAGGGTTCCCGCCTTGTGGCGGAGGAATGTGCTAAAGATGTAATATTTGAATGAACGTACTCATGTGATCCTGTAATGTGAAACGAGTTCATTTGCGCTATGCGACGCTTGTTAATTTAAAATATTACCTTATGTGCGTCCGTTTATGAAATCTGAGGGTTGGCCAGTCGTTGGCTTCTGCCCCCATGTAACTAGTACTGGGGTGTTTGGGATAAACCTGAACACTCTTTATCCCAATTTTGGGTCCTTCGAAGGAGGTGTTCAGCACAGCAAACCAGGCAATCGGACTATAAAGCTTTATCACCCTCACTTAGCCATAGAAGTCTACAATTTTAAATTTTGGCGAAGCCCCTAGTATTCGGAAGGCCGAATTTGGGGCGCTATATACGCCTAAGTCGGGCAAGGCCGACTCCTCGCCCGAAGCGGAAAAATTCTTTAAGGACTTGAGACCTCTCGAACAGCGACCAGCTCTCGCCTTATCATGACAGTCAGTTTTCAGCTTTCTCTACTGAGGTGCTCGTCCGGAAGAACCGGGACACAATTGCAGTAGTTCTCCCAGCGCTACCTTAGCCGATTTTGCGGAACGTAAGGTACCAAAACATGGGAGCCGGGCAAACCCAACTATTGACCTAAGACATGATTCGGAGCTGATGCATATAATGCAATAAGTTCGGGGTGCCGCACTGTCGAAAGTGTTCGGACTTCTCACGTCGTATTATGGGGTATACTGAAGCCCCTGGCGTACTAGTCGTACTAGAATGTACGGGTGCAATCTGTCGTAATTAAGCAAACAAGAGAAAGAAAAAGGGAAGGGGTAATGCAATAAACGCTACGCATTGTTATTAAATAGTACGTCAAAGCGTACTAATATAAGTAGTGCAATAAGCAGAAAATAGGACTATTTGACATGTCCTATTCAGGGGCAAGCTGTGTATGGGTGTTTAAAACAGGTATTTCGGTCGTTATTAGAGACCACCTGGGGATTCCCTTGTACGTCTTAGCTTCTTGCCTCCTTTGTATTTCCTTCCCGTAATGCGTCCAGCAATCAGACTGCCGAAAAGGGCTTCCAGAGACTAAGGTCCTGAAAGAGAGAAAATTATAAAGGTATATAGCCCCCTGGGGCGGTTGAGCCGCATTGTGGGACGTGTCCTGGCCGTGCCTCCGCCTATGCCCATGGTATTTGTAGTGCGTAATTATGTACGCGCGGCGTAAATTTCGTCGCTTGATTGGGACTGGGATGGAGGCCGAATTGCTAGGCGAGCTCTGAATGTGCCAGGCGATCCTGTTGCAGGTTACTCCGGACTCGCTTGAAGGTGTCCGGGGGCTTTATCGCCGAATTTGCGGTTTGCCTTAAAAGGCTGCTTTGTGCTTCAGCTGCGAGGGCCGCGGTGTGCTCCTCCATGCGGAGCGAGCGTTCTGTGTTTCCATGACTGTTATAACCCCCCTAGGTCCTGGCATCTTGAGCTTGAGGTATGCGTAATGCGGTACCGCATTGAATCTTGCAAATGCAGTTCGCCCGAGCAGTGCGTGATAGCCACTACGGAACGGGACGATATCGAAGATTAACTCCTCGCTTCGGAAGTTGTCCGGAGATCCGAAGACCACTTCCAGTGTGATTGAGCCCGTGCAATGGGCCTCTACACCTGGGATGACGCCTTTAAAGGTGGTTTTGGTGGTTTGATCCTCGAGGGGTCTATACCCATTTTGCGCACTGTATCCTGATAGAGCAGGTTCAGGCTGTTGCCGCCGTCCATAAGGATTCGAGTGAGGTGAAATCCGTCAATGATGGGGTCTAGGACCAATGCGGCAGATCCGCCATGACGGATACTAGTGGGGTGGTACCTGTGATCGAAGGAGATCAGACAAGAGGACCATGGGTTGAACTTTGGGGCGACAGTCTCCATCGCATAGACGTCCCTTAGCGCACGCTTCCGTTCCCTCTTGGGAATGTGGGTTGCGTATATCATGTTCACCGTCTTCACTTGTGGGGGGAACCTCTTCTGTCCTCCCGTGCTCGGCGGCCGGGGCTCCTCCTCGTCATCGCTATGCAGCCCCTTGTCCTTGTTTTCGGCATTCAACTTGCCGGCCTGCTTGAACACCCAGCATTCTCTGTTGGTGTGATTGGCAGGCTTATCGGGTGTGCCATGGATTTGGCACGAGCGATCGAGTATGCGGTCCAAACTGGACGGGCCCGGAGTACTTCTTTTGAATGGCTTTTTCCGCTGACCGGGTTTAGAGCCACTGAATCCGACATTGACTGTCGTGTCCTCGGCGTTGTCGCCGTTGCTGCGGCGCTTGTGTCTGGTACGACGTGGTCTGCAGTTAGTATCCTTTATATCTGAAGTGCCATGACTTCTTGATGTGTTGTTGCTGCGAGCCAGCCAGCTGTCTTCGCCCACGCAAAAGCGGGTCATGAGCGTCGTGAGGGCTGCCATAGACTTCGGCTTCTCCTGGCCGAGGTGCCGGGCGAGCCACTTGTCACGGATGTTATGCTTAAATGTCGCTAAGGCCTCTGCATCCAGACAGTCAACAATTTGGTTTTTCTTAGTTAGGAACCGGGTCCAGAATTGCCTGGCCGATTCCCCTGGCTGCTGAGTTATATGGCTCAAGTCATCAGCATCCGGTGGTCGCACATAAGTGCCCTGGAAGTTGTCAAGGAATGCATCTTCCAAATCCTCCCAACTGCCAACGGAGTCTGCTGGCAAGCTATTCAGCCAATGCCGAGCTGGTCCTTTGAGTTTTAGTGGGAGGTACTTGATGGCATGTAGATCATCACCGCGAGCCATGTGGATGTGGAGGAGGAAATCCTCGATCCATACCGCGGGATCTGTTGTACCATCATATGATTCAATATTTACGGGTTTAAACCCTCTGGGAATTCGTGATCCATTACTTCATCAGTGAAGCATAGGGGGTGTGCGGCGCCTCTGTGCCGGGCTATATCACGACGCAGTTCATACGAGTCTTGTCTGCTGTATTCGGCCCGGCCGGATTTGCTTTTAGTGTATCCGGCGTGACGGTCATCGTCCCACGTTGGTGCGCGCCCCCATGATCCGTAGATCGATCTTGCATGTGTTGCCTTGTTTTCCAATACGTCTCACAGGTCCCGCGTGTTGCCCCAGGACTTGGTATTTTTATTTGATTGGCGGCGGGGTGCGGGCTGGACTTCGGGCTGAAATGCCTCTCTGTCTCGGCCACGAGGTGGCCGATCAGCCGCATCGTACGCTGGTGATGTAGGTTTCAATGCCTCCTCCTCGAGGTGAGGTAGCAACCTGCGCTTTGGATAACTCTTGGTTGGGTGCTCGAGTTCGTATTCCTCGGCTGCCAGGACTTCGGTCCATCTGTCCGCTAGCAGATCTTGATCAGCTCGAAGCTGTTGTTGCTTTTTCTTCAGGCTGTTTGCTGTGGCTATAAGCCGGCGCTTGAAGCGCTCCTGCTCGACGGGATCCTCAGGCACGACAAATTCTTCGTCGCCGAGGCTCACTTCGTCTTCGGAGAGAGGCATGTAATTGTCATCCTCTGATTCTCCATTTGCTGCCTGTTCCAGAGGGCTAGCTTGTTCATCCTCCCGCTCGAGGTCTGGCTGGAGGGGATTATCGTCGTCTTCGGCACTATCTGGAGCGTTATTGTCTCTTGTGCCGGTATCGCTGCTTTTGCTATGGCGAGACTTAGAGCGGCGCCACTGACGCCGGTGCTTGGGTTGCTTCTTGGAGGGATTATCCTCCGTTGTCTTGTCGCCATCCCCTTCTTTGGGGGTGTCCATCATGTATATGTCATACGATGAGGTGGCCGTCCAGCGCCCTATGGGCGGTGGTTCTTGTTCGTCTCCTGCATCGTCGTCCATACCGTCAATGTCTTCGAATCCGAAGTCGAGCATGTCAGTTAAATCGTCGACAGTGGCTACTAAGTGGGTGGTGGTGGGGAGTGAATTTCTTCGTCGTCCGCATCCCATTCTAACCGGACATATTTCGGCCAAGGTTCTCCTGACAAGGAGAAAGACCTTAATGAATTTAGCACATCGCCAAAAGGCGAGTGCTGAAAGATAACCACGGAGGTAAACTCCATGATCGGTGCCCAATCGGATTTGATAGGCACGGACGCAGGCGGCTCGGAGCCCGTGGCCGGGGACGAATCCAATGGTTCGGCAACACGGCTCTCGTAAGGGGTGAAGTCAGTATTCGGCTCTATCGCCACTGAGAGTGCGTCCTCCATGGCGGGCTCTATCCACCCGTCCTCGGATGGCGCAATTTGTTCTGGATTGAGGGCCGGAGTAGTTGCAGGTGTGATCTCCCGGACACTGTCCGACGACAGAGTTACGTCATGCTCGTCGTGATTGTGCGGCACACCCAACATGAGTTCGAATCCGTCGAAGATCAAGTCTCCGCGGATGTCGGCGGTATAGTTCAAGTTTCCGAACCTGACCTGATGGCCAGGGGCGTAGCTCTCGATCTGCTCCAGATGGCCAAGCGAGTTAGCCCACGGTGCGAAGTCGCCGAATACGAAGATCTGTCCGGGGAGGAAAACCTCACCCTGGATCACATCGTTGCTGATGATTGAAGGAGCCATCAAGCCTTACGGTGACGGCACAGTGGAACTCTCAATGAAAGCACCAATGTCGGTGTCAAAACCGGCGGGTCTCGGGTAAGGGGTCCCGAACTGTGCGTCTAAGGCGGATGGTAACAGGAGGCAGGGGACACGATGTTTACTCAGGTTCGGGCCCTCTCGATGGAGGTAATACCCTACTTCCTGCTTGATTGATCTTGATGATATGAGTATTACAAGAGTTGATCTACCACGAGATCGTAGAGGCTAAACCCTAGAAGCTAGCCTGTGGTATGATTGTTGTTGTCCTACGGACAAAACCCTCCGGTTTATATAGACACCGGAGGGGGCTAGGGTTACACAGAGTCGGTTACAAGGGAGGAGATCTACATATCCGTATTGCCAAGCTTGCCTTCCACACCAAGGAGAGTCCCATCCGGACACGGGACGAAGTCTTAAATCTTGTATCTTCATAGTCCAACAGTCCGGACAAAGGATATAGTCCGGCTGTCCGAGGACCCCCTAATCCAGGACTCACTCACCGCACACCCTCTTTGCTTCACCAACGAGGTAATGGAGCATGAATTTCCAGACGGGTTTAAACCCATCAACATCGAATCATATGATGGAACAACAGATCCAGCAGTATGGATTGAGGACTTCCTCCTCCATATCCACTTGGCTCGCGGAGACGACCTTCATGCCATTAAATACCTGCCTCTCAAGCTTAAGGGGCCAGCACGGTACTGGCTAAACAGTTTGCCAGAAAATTCTATTGGCAGCTGGGAAGATCTGGAAGACGCCTTTCGTGACAACTTCCAAGGAACATATGTCCGGCCACCAGATGCCGATGACTTAAGTCATATTGTCCAACAGCCCGACGAGTCAGCCAGGGAGCTCTGGACTAGGTTCCTAGTCAAAAAGAATCACATCGTCGACTTTCCGGACGCGGAAGCCCTCGCAGCCTTCAAACATAGCGTCCGGGATGAATGGCTAGCACGTCACCTTGGCCAGGAAGGACCTAAATCCATGACAGCCCTTACTGCTCTAATGACTCGCTTTTGTGCGGGAGAAGACAACTGGCTCGCTCGCAAAAGCAACAATGCCAGCGACCCGGGCACTTCCGAAATCCAAGACGGCAACGGCAAGCCACGACTGAACGAGCATAACAGTCGCAGCAATAACGAAAGATTGTGTGACACAGCGGTCAACGCCGGATTTCACAATCCGAAACCTGGTCAACGGAAGAAGCCATTTAAGGCCAAACAGGACGGACCATCCACCCTTCACAGGATATTGGACTGACCCTGTCAGATTCACGGCCACCCTGATAAGCCAGCTAATCATACCAACAGAAACTGTTGGGTCTTCAAGCAGGCAGGTAAGCTTAATGCCGAATACAAAGGGAGAAGGCCACCAAGCGATAAAGACGACGGCAAGACTCGCCAGCTGAACACCGGGGGCCAGAAGCAGTTTCCCTCCGATGTTCGACCACTACCGGAGCAGAAATAGCAGTTCGGCTTCCGCCACCCACCCACTATGATGGCAGGATTTACACCAAGCGTACATCACTACGCACTCAAGATACCATGGGCATCGGCGGAAGCACAATACGGACAACCCTGCAAGCATTCCCGTAATGTTTTTTATCCATTTTATTTATTTTTTCTTTATTATAAACAGGTGACCGACAGGACTGCATATACAACGGACTCTGTCAGAGTTCGGATCCGCACACTCACCTACGGGGTTACTTCAGTTAAGGACTCCCCTCCAAGAGGACAGGCGGCGCAGACGTGCGACAAGAGGTCCCAAATAGCTTTTTGTAGACCGCACTCTTTATTCTGAGCCTGTACTATGCCTTTTTCCTCCGTTCCCGACCCCAAGCATGTCAAATAGCCGGGTTGTGGTTTTTCTCTTCTTTATATATATATATATATATATATATATATATATATATATATATATATATATATATATATGAATTTATCATTGGCTTATTGCTCCACTCCCAGTAAACTTCATCCGAACTAATCTTCTATACTCTTTTTACAATGAGTGCGGCCGTAACGGCGGTGTTACAAGACGCACCTCGGCATCACCTGCCAGGGGCTCGGTATGGGAACAAATGAATCGCCAATAAAAGTCCGAACAGCTCTATAGCGTACTTCGGCGTCACAAGTTTGGCCTTATATGCATCAGCTCCGAATCATTGTCTTTGGTCAATAGTTGGGTTGCCCGGCTCTTGTGCTTGCTACCCTACGTTCCGTTCTATCGGCTAGGGTAGTAAAGGGAGAACTACTGCGATTGTGCCCTGGCTTTGACCGGATGAGCACCTCAGTAGAGAAAGCCGAAAACCGACTGTCATGATGCGGCGAGAGCTGGTCAACCACTTGATGACTTATTCGAATCTTTAGCGATTCTCCGTGTCACACGAAGGATCTTTTTTAGATCAAAACATGTAAGGCATAATATTACGATACGCCGCATACATACCAGGGGCTATGTCGTAGCCCCACCATAAAACTCCAATGGCTAAGTGAAAGTGTTAACGCCCTATAGTCCGATTGCCTGGTTCGCCGCATTATCACCTCCTTTATGGACCAAGACGTTGGATAAAGAGTGATTCAATGCTTTTCCGAACAACCCCGTATTTCCTACGAGGGGGCTGAAGCCGACGACTGGAAAACTTTCAAATTACATTAAAACGGCCGCACAGGAGGAATACAAGCTTTCGAAAAAAATAGATTAACTATAAAGTTGTCTGTTACAACCCTTGTACACATCACTCGAATATTATGTCTTTCGAGCACTGACCCTCTATCAAGCGGGCGGCCTCTAGGACGTCTCCAAAATAATGCTCCGGTTCCAGACGGTCCTTGCCTTCGGGTGGACTCTTCGTTGCAATATTGATGGCCTTCATCTTCCCCCAGAATGTCTTGACTCGGGCGAACGCCATCCGTGCACCTGCAATGCACGCCGACCGCTTCACAGCGTCGATACGCGGCACCGCGTCAGCAAGCCGCTGCACCAGGCCAAAGTAACTACTCGGAACAGGTTCAGTCGGCCACAAACGGATACGACGTTCTTCATGGCAGCGCTGGATATCCTATGTAGCTCGGCCCACTGGGACATCTGTTCATTCAGCCACAGAGGGCGCTTCGATGCGCCGAATTGCGACCAGAAAAGCTTCTCCGTTGCATACCCCTCTTGCGCCTGATAAAACTGCGCCGCATCAGAAGAACTCTTCGGCAGGTCTAAAAAATTGTCCGGAGAACTCCATACTTGGTTAAGCTGAGCATAGTTCGGATCGCCGAACTTAGCCTGTAGCAAAAAGGGCTTGCCAGCCACAATCTCCCCAGCTTGCCGGATCTCCTCACGGGCTGCTCTGGATTCAGACCGCGCTTCTCTCGCCTCTCATAAGGCCTTGTCAAGTTCAGCCGTTTTGGCTTCATTTTCCTTCTCAAGAAGTTTACAGCGGCCAGCCGCATTCTCTAACTCGCGCGCCATGGTGGACATGGCCTCCTTGTCCTGGCACCGCGCGGCTTGTTCGGCCTTCAAGTCAGCCGACGCCTTTTCGGCAGCCGCATTACTAAACCGGGCCTGCTCCTTGGCCCGGGCTAGCTCCGCCCGAAGGGCTTCCACGGCGGTAGCACCATCTGCATTGATGCACATTTTATGTCAAACTCTCTTCAGAGTCAGGCTTACATTATAAGCACATCGGTGTAAGGAATGCTTGAAATATATACCTTGCGAGTCGTCAAGACGCCTGTTGATCAAAGCAATGTCATCCTCTGCAATATCCAGCTTTCGCTGCAGTTCGATTACCTCCGAATTTCGGGCAGCGGCAGGAGGGGAGACAGCCTGCATTTCAAATTAAACCAAGGTTAGTACCTGAAAATATCTTTTCGATCCTCCGATCACTTCCTTTGGAAGGCGATCTGAGTCTCAGGGGCTACTACATACACAACAGGTGCATTCTGTCAATATTATTCAATTGGCAACATTACATCACAAACCTCAAAACCTCTTAGAAGGCTCGTAAAGGCCTCGTTCAACCCGCTCTTTGCGGATACAACTTTTTCGACCACCGTAACCATTAAGGCACGGTGCTTCTCTGAAACGGACGCTCGTTGCAGCATGTCCGTCAGCGTCTCCGGCACTCCTGGGTCTTCGGACACCGCTGCCGGAGCATGACATTCCTTTGAAGGAATCTGCTTACCCGCCTCCAGCATTGTCTCTGGCTGTAACCCCTACAGTTTGGGGCCGTCGTCCTTGATCCCCGAACCCTGAGGGACAGAGGCACCACCTTCGGGTAGCTCCTTCCTCGTTTCCTGTGCTACTTGCTGGTTGGGAGGAGCCCTCCGGGACGACACCTTGAGATCATCCACCCTGTTAGGCGAGGAGGCCGGAGAAGGCGTGTCACTCTCCATCATCTCTGGAAGAAGGTCTCCCGAGGGGGAGGACGATTGAGAAACACCAGGCGTTAACCTGCGGGGATGCACATATGCCGGAGGGTTATTTCAGTAATAAGAAAGGAATGAGGTATGGTTAAAGTACCCCGCTTCACTTACAGCCTGGCCAGAGGTTCGTCCTCATCATCAAGCTTTACATCAACATCGCTTGCCCGGTTCAAGCCGACCGACGATGGCATTTTTCCTTTCTTAGAAGGTTTCCCCTCCTGGCCTCCAGAAGCAGCCCGCTTTTTGCCGTGGCATGCATCTCCTTTGGGCTCCCCGCTCTCGCCCCCCTCTGTAGACACCAGGTATGGTGTCGGGATCAACATCCGCGTCAGTAGGGCAAACGCAGGGTCTTCGGGAAGGGGTGCCGGACACCAGATTAACACCGCTTTCTTTATCCAGTCCTGTATAAGGGCAGGTCGTTTAGTGTCTTGTCAAGAGATGCTTGAATGAAAGGCGTGCGGGGATTGAATACTTACCGGAGTATCCGGATGATTGCAGTCAAGGCCGACGTCTTCGGTGGTGTCCGGCCATTGCTCTCGCTCTCCGAAATATAACTTCCACATTCCTTCATGTGTAGTACCAAGAAGTGCTGAAGAGTCCGCCGCCCTTCTGGATTGAGCTCCCACATACGGAGAGGCCGCCGTTGACACGGCAGGATCCGGCGGACCAGCATTACCTGAACGACGTTCACGAGATCGATGCTCTTCTCGGTAAGGCTTCGGATGCGACCTTGCAGAGTCTGCACCTCATTAGCGGATCCCCAGTCCAACCCCTTGTTGATCCATGAAGCAAGCTGAGTCGGAGGGCCGGGTCAGAACGCGGCTGTAGCCGCCCACTTGGAGCCCCACGGCTCATTAACATAAAACCACCTCTGCTGCCATAGTTCGGAAGACTCGGCGAAGGATCCTTCAAACCAAACCGCGCTGGCAAGCTTGTTTATTACAACGCTGCTGCACTCTGCCTGCTCTCCCTCACATCAAAAGTCTTGAGCCACAAAGAAAAGTGCGGAGGAATCCGGAGGAAGGCCTCACACGTGACGATAAATGTCGAGATGAGGAGAACAGAGTCCAGGGCCAGATCGTGAAAATCTAGCCCATAGTAGAACATGAGCCCCCGGACGAAGGGGTTAAGCGCGAACCCTAACCCATGGAGGAAGTGGGACTCAAATACTACTCTCTCGCCGGATTTGGGGATGGGAATAGTCTGCCCCTCGGCGGGAAGCCGATGAAGGATTTCCGGGGTCAGGTACCTCGCTACGCGGAGCTTCGCAATATCCTCCTCCGTGACGGAAGAGGCCACCCACCGGCCTGAACGGCTGGACCCGGACATGATTGGGGCCGGTGGTGATTAGGGCTCGAGGGCTAGAACTCGAGGTGGCTGGGGTTGAGGAAGAAGCAAGCGCGGAAGAAAAGGACAAGACTGGGTCCCTATATAAAGGCCCAGAATGTCGACCGTCCCCTCCTGGGTCATTAAACTTACCTATCCTCAAAGAATTGTACCCAGGGGACGGTTGGGATACCCATACCAATATTATTGAAAATCCCGTGAACAAGGGGACACGATCTCTGCTTTGACAAGACGTGCCAATAAAACCGCTTCCCGAGACGTGGGGCGATGGGCTAGCCAACGGTTGGAAATAATAACCGGGCAGGCGTGATACAGTGTCATAAACAATTGTCTGCAGATTGGACTCGTGGAGTATTGTATTTTCTGCAATTATATACACAGGTCCGGATACAATCATCATCTCCGAAGACTATATTGGAGTTCGGAAGAAGGGGAACCCGCCTTGCAATGCCGAAGACAAACTGCGCGCCGGACTCCTCGTCATTGAAGCCAGGTTCAGGGGCTACTGAGGGAGTCCTGGACTAAGGGGTCCTCGGGCGTCCGGCCTGTTATCCATGGGCCGGACTAATGGGCTGTGAAGACACGAAGGCCGAAGATTGTACCCGTGTCCGGATTGGACTCTACTTGGCGTGGAAGGCAAGCTAGGCGGCCGATTATGAAGATTCCCTCTTATGTAACCGACCTCATGTAACCCTAGATCTCTCCAGTGTCTATATAAACCGGAGAGCATAGTCCGGATAGGATAGATTCATTACCATATACTCATCGGCTAGACTTCTAGGGTTTAGCCATTACGATCTCATGGTAGATCAACTCTTGTAACACTCATATTCATCAAGATCAATCAAGCAGGAAGTAGGGTATTACCTCCATAGAGTGGGCCCGAACCTGGGTAAACATCGTGTCCCCCGTCTCCTGTTACCATCGATCCTAGACGCACAGTTCGGGACCCCCTACCCGAGATCCACCGGTTTTGACACCGACAACGATCTCGTGGTAGATCAACTCTTGTAATACTCATATTCATCAAGATCAATCAAGCAGGAAGTAGGGTATTACCTCCATAGAGAGGGCCTGAACCTGGGTAAACATTCTGTCCCCCATCTCCTGTTACCATCGACCTTAGACGCATAGTTCGGGACCCCCTACCCGAGATCCGCCGGTTTTGACACCGACAGCGAGGGGCCCACGTGGGTGGGGGCGCGCCCACCCCCTAGGGCGCGCCCTCCTGCCTCGTGGCCGCCTAATGGCTTTCTTGACCTCCACTCCAAGTCTCTTGGATTGCGTTTGTTCCAAAAAAGATCCTCATGAAGGTTTCATTCCGTTTGATATTCCTTTTTTGCGAAACACTGAAATAGGCAAAAAAAACAGCAAATTGCACTGGGCCTTCGGTTAATAGGTTAGTCCCAAAAATAAAATAAAAAGGTATATTAAAGCCCATTAAACATCCAAAACAAATAATATAATAGCATGGAACAATCAAAAATTATAGATACGTTGGAGACGTATCATGAAGTGACGATTTTTACTAGCTGACACATAACTTCACCCTTTACTCGACCAAGTACATCAAGCAAGAAGGACATAAGACAATGCTTACTCTTTCCATCTTCAAAGTCTAATAATCCTTTTGATCACGTTAACATCTAAACTAAATCACACACAAAGTATATATAATGTTTTCCGCATTCCAATAGCTTAGCTTAGAAGGTTCTTGTCATAAACACATTGTAGTTTGAAGCTAGGATCTGAGGTGAATGCAAGATATCAAACAAAACCGAATGATGGTTTTATTAGCTAACATGAAATGACACACTTCACTCAACGACGCACATAAATGATAAAAAGGAAATATGATGATGCTTCTATGGTCCAACTTAAAACCCAAGCATCCTTTAGAGTAAGGTAGAATACAATAGGCAAAATATTAAATAGCACTAGCTCATTACCTAGTAACCGTTGATAAGGTTTTCCACATTGTAGAAGTTTAGCTCAAAAATCTCTTACCATAAATACATCATAACTAGGGTTTAAGTTTAAAACGCATGACATATCCAACCTAGTTTAGAGAGAGGTTTTTTATTAGCCATCAGAATATGATACACTTTACTCAACCATGCATTCGAAAACAAAAATGGCATAATTAAGAAAACTACTCTACTTTCTATACTAGTAATTCACCCATCATATGTCAGGCACGACGAAATGCTATGAGAAAAGTTAACTCAACACGCTATTATCATCACTGCCGAATAGGCTTCTCTTCATTATTGCCATTGTTTTCTTTTTGCATGCTAATACATGTCTCATTCATATCATAGAGATCATAGTACAAGCCACATAGACATTGACCTGACAAAACTTTAAGGACAACATAACACTAACCTTTGCACAAAGGACCACCAACCAAGAAGGAAAGTTGCAATCAAGATCGAAGAAACCCATTTGCTTGACACCAGCGCTCATCACCTGCCTCTGGCACCAACATAGTATAGTAGTCACCAAAAGAAAATATGACGGATCACCTCCTCATCTGATCTTGACGTGGCTCCATCGTTGATATGCAAATTTGTGGACCTCCAAGGTGTCTCACCAAAGGCAAAACTGTTGGGGAACGTAGCAATAATTCAAAATTTTCCTACGTGTCACCAAGATCAATCTAGGAGATGCTAGCAACGAGAGATAGGGAGTGCATCTTCATACCCTTGAAGATCGCTAAGCGGAAGCGTTACAAGAACGCGGTTGATGGAGTCGTACTCGCGGCGATTCAAATCGTGGAAGATCCGATCTAGCGCCGAACGGACGGCGCCTCCGCGTTCAACACACGTACAGCCCGGGGACGTCTCCTCCTTCTTGATCCAGCAAGGGGAGAGGAGAAGTTGAGGGAGAACTCCAGCAGCACGACGACGTGGTGGCGATGGAGCTCGTGGTTCTCCGGTAGAGCTTCGCCAAGCTTCGCGGGAGGAGGAGGTGTTGGGGAGGGGGAGGGCTCCGCCTTGGATGTGGTGCGGCTGCCCTCCCACCCCCCTCTATTTATAGGGGCAAGGGAGAGGGGGGCCGGCCCCTCCAGATGGATCTAGAGGGGGGCGGCGGCCAAGGGGGAAGGCTTGCCCCCCAAGCCAAGGGGGGGCGCCCCCTTTAGGGTTCCCCCCCCCCCAACCCTAGGCGCATCGGCCCTAGGGGGGTTTGGCGCCCAGCCCACCTAGGGGCTGGTTCCCCTCTATATCCAGCCCATAGGGTCCTCCGGGGCAGGTGGACCCTCCCGGTGGACCCCCGGAACCCTTTCGGTGGTCCCGGTACAATACCGATAGACCCCCGAACACTTCCGGCAACCGAATAAGGACTTCCCATATATAAATCTTCGTCTCCGGACCATTCCGGAACTCCTCATAACGTCCGGGATCTCATCCGGGACTCCGAACAACCTTCGGTAACCACATACTATTTCCCATAACAACTCTAGCGTCACCGAACCTTAAGTGTGTAGACCCTACGGGTTCGGGAACCATGCAGACATGACCGAGACGTTCTCCGGCCAATAACCAACAGCGGGATCTGGATACCCATGTTGGCTCCCACATGTTCCATGATGATCTCATCGGATGAACCACGATGTCGGGGATTCAATCAATCCCGTATTCAATTCCCTTTGTCTATCGGTATGTTACTTGCCCGAGATTCGATCGTCGGTATCCCAATACCTCGTTCAATCTCGTTACCGGCAAGTCTCTTTACTCGTTCCGTAACGCATGATCCCGTGGCTAACTCATTAGTCACATTGAGCTCATTATGATGATGCATTACCGAGTGGGCCCAGAGATACCTCTCCGTCATACGGAGAGACAAATCCCAGTCTCGATTCGTGCCAACCCAACAGACACTTTCGGAGATACCTGTAGTGCACCTTTATAGCCACCCAGTTACGTTGTGACGTTTGGTACACCCAAAGCATTCCTACGGTATCCGGGAGTTGCACAATCTCATGGTTTAAGGAAACGATACTTGACATTAGAAAAGCTCTTAGCAAACGAACTACACGATCTTGTGCTATGCTTAGGATTGGGTCTTGTCCATCACATCATTCTCCTAATGATGTGATCCAATTATCAATGACATCCAATGTCCATGGTCAGGAAACCATAACCATCTATTGATCAATGAGCTAGTCAACTAGAGGCTTACTAGGGACAAGTTGTGGTCTATGTATTCACACATGTATTACGGTTTCCAGTTAATACAATTATAGCATAAACAATAGACAATTATCATGAACAAGGAAATACAATAATAACCATTTATTATTGCCTCTAGGGCATATTTCCAATAGTCTCCCACTTGCACTAGAGTCAATAATCTAGTTCACATCACTATGTGATTGTAATGAATCCAACACCCATGGGGTTTGTTCATATCTCGCTTGTGAGAGAGGCTATTAGTCAACGGGTCTGAACCTTTCAGATCCGTGTGTGCTTTACAAATCTCTATGTCATCTTGTAGATGCAGCTACCATGCACTACTTGGAGCTATTCCAAATAACTGCTCTACTATACGAATCCAGTTTACTACTCAGAGTCATCCGGATTAGTGTCAAAGTTTGCATCGACGTAACCCTTTACGACGAACTCTTTTACCACCTCCATAATCGAGAAAATTCCTTAGTCCACTAGTTACTAAGGATAAGTTCGACCGCTGTCATGTGATCCATTCCTGGATCACTCTTGTACCCCTTGACTAATTCATGGCAAGGCACACTTCAGGTGCGGTACACAGCATAGCATACTGTAGAGCCTACGTCTAGAGCATAGGGGACGACCTTCGTCCTTTCTCTCTCTTCTGCCGTGGTCAGGTCTTGAGTCTTACTCAATACTCACACCTTGTAACACAGCCAAGAACTCCTTCTTTGCTGATCTATTTTGAACTCCTTCAAAATCTTGTCACAGTATGTATTCATTTGAAAGTACTATTAAGCATTTTTGATCTATCCTTATAGATCTTGATGCTCAATGTTCAAGTAGCTTAATCCAGGTTTCCATTGAAAAACACTTTTCAAATAACCCTGTATGCTTTCCAGAAATTCTACATCATTTCTGATCAACAATATGTTAACAACATATACTCATCAAAAATTCTATAGTGCTCCCACTCACTTCTTTGGAAATACAAGTTTCTCATAAACTTTGTATAAACCCAAAATCTTTGATCATCTCATCAAAGCGTACATTCCAACTCCGAGATGCTTACTCCAGTCCTTAGAAGGATTGCTGGAGCTTTGCATACTTGTTAGCATCTTTCAGGATTGACAAAACCTTCTGGTTGTATCACATACAACCTTTCCTCAAGAAAATCGTCGAGGAAACAATGTTTTGACATCCTATCTGCAAGATTTCATAAATAATGCAGTAACTGCTAATATAATTCCAACAGACTCTTAGCATCGCTACGAGTGAGAAAGTCTCATCGTAGTCAACTCCTTGAACTTGTCGGAAAACATCTTAACGACAAGTCGAGCTTTCTTAATGGTGACACTTACCATCATTGTTCGTCTTCCTTTTAAAATCCATCTGCACCCAACAGCCTTACGACCATCAAGTAGTTCTTCCAAAGTCTATACTTTGTTTTATACATGGATCCTCTCTCGGATTTTATGGCCTCGAGCCATTCGTCGGAATCCGGGCCCACCATCGTTTCTCCATAGCTCGTAGGTTCATTGTTGTCTAGCAACATGACTTCCAAGACAGGATTACGTACCACTCTGAAGTAGTACGCATCCTTGTCGACCTACGAGGTTTGGTAGTGACTTGATCCGAAGTTTCATGATCACTATCATAAGCTTCCACTTCAGTTGGCGTAGGTGCCACAGGAACAACTTCCTGTGCCCTGCTACACACTAGTTGAAGTGACGGTTCAATAACCTCATCAAGTCTCCACCATCCTCCCACTCAATTCTTTCGAGAGAAACTTTTCCTCGAGAAAGGACCCGTTTCTAGAATCAATCACTTTTGCTTCCAGATCTGAAATAGGAGGTATACCCAACTGTTTTGGGTATTCTATGAAGATGCATTTATCTGCTTTGGGTTCGAGCTTATCAGCCTGAAACTTTTTCACATAAGCGTCGCAGCCCCAAACTTTTAAGAAATGACAGCTTAGGTTTCTCTAAACCATAGTTCATACGGTGTCATCTCAACGGAATTACATGTTGCCCTATTTAAAGTGAATGCAGTTGTCTCTAATGCCTAACCCATAAACGATAGTGGTAATTCGATAAGAGAGACATCACGGTATGGACCATATCCAATAGGGTGCATTTACGATGTTCGGACACACCATCACACTATGGTGTTCCAGGCGGTATTAGTTATGAAACAATTTCCACAAGGTCTTAATTGTGTACCAAACTCGTAACTCAGATATTCATCTCTATGATCATATCATAGACATTTTATCCTCTTGCCACGATGATCTTCAACTTCACTCTGAAATTACTTGAACCTTTCAATAATTCAGACTCGTGTTTCATCAAGTAAATATACTTAGAATCTACTCAAATCATCTGTGAAGTAAGAACATAACGATATTCCACTGCGTGCCTCAGCACTCATTGGATTGCACACATCAAATGTATTACTTCCAACAAGTTGCTCTCTTGTTTCATCTCACTGAAAACGAGGCCTTTCAGTCATCTTGCCCATGTGGTATGATTTGCATGTCTCAAGTGATTCAAAATCAAGTGAGTCCAAACGATCCATCTGTATGGAGTTTCTTCATGCATATATACCAATAGACATGGTTCGCATGTCTCAATCTTTTCAAAAATGAGTGAGTCCAAAGATCCATCAACATGGAGCTTCTTCATGCGTTTTATACCAATATGACTCAAGTGGCAGTGCCACAAGTATGTGGTACTATCATTACTATCTTATATCTTTTGGCATGAACATGTGTATCACTACGATCGAGATTCAATAAACCATTCATTTTAGGTGCAAGACCATTGAAGGTATTATTCAAATAGACAGAGTAACCATTATTCTCCTTAAATGAATAACCGTATTGCGATAAACATAATCCAATCATGTCTATGCTCAACGCAAACACCAAATAACAATTATTTAGGTTTAACACCAATCTCGATGGTAGAGGGAGCATGCGATGCTTGATCACATCAACCTTGGAAACACTTCCAACACATATCGTCATCTCACCTTTAGCTAGTCTCCGTTTATTCCGTAGCTTTTATTTCGAGTTACTAACACTTAGCAACCGAACCGGTATCTAATACCCTGGTGCTACTAGGAGTACTAGTAAAGTACACATTAATATAATGTATATCCAATATACTTCTGTCGACCTTGCCAGCCTTCTCATCTACCAAGTATCTAGGGTAGTTCTGCTTCAGTGACCGTTCCCCTCATTACAGAAGCACTTAGTCTCGGGTTTGGGTTCAACCTTGGGTTTCTTCACTAGAGCAGCAACTGATTTGCCGTTTCATGAAGTATCCCTTCTTTCCCTTGCCCTTCTTGAAACTAGTGGTTTTACTAACCATCAACAATTGATGCTCCTACTTGATTTCTACTTTCGCGGTGTCAAACATCGCGAGTTGCTCAAGGATCATCATGTCTATCCCTGATATGTTATAGTTCATCACGAAGCTCTAATAGCTTGGTGGCAGTGACTATGGAGAACCATCACTATCTCATCTGGAAGATTAACTCCCACTCGATTCAAGCGATTGTAGTACTCAGACAATCTGAGCACATGCTCAACGATTGAGCTTTTCTCCCTTAGTTTGCAGGCTTAAGAAACTTGTCAGAGGTCTCATACCTCTTGACGTGGGCACTAGTCTGAAATCCCAATTTCAGTCTTTGGAACATCTCATATGTTCTGCGACGTTTCAAAAACGTCTTTGGCGCCTCAATTCTAAACCGTTAGCATTACGCACTGAACTATCACATAGTCATCAAAACGTGTATGTCAGATGTTCGCAACATCCACAGACGACGCTCGAGGTTCAGCACACCGAGCGGTGCATTAAGGACATAAGCCTTCTGCGCAGCAATGAGGATAATCCTCAGTTTACGGACCCAGTCCGCATAATTTCTACTATCAACTTTCAACTAAATTTTCTCTAGGAACATATCTTAAACAGTAGAACCAAAGCGTAAGCCATGACATAATTTGCAAAGACCTGTTGACTATGTTCATGATAATTAAGTTCATCTGATTATTTAATGAACTCCCACTTAGATAGACATCCCTCTAGTCATCTAAGTGAACATGATCCGAATCGACTAGACCGTGTCCGATCATCACGTGAGACGGACTAGTCATCATCGGTGAACATCTTCATGTTCATCGTATCTACTATACGACTCATGTTCGACCTTTCGGTCTCTTGTGTTCCGAGGCCATGTCTGTACATGCTAGGCTCATCAAGTCAACCTAAGTGTTTCGCATGTGTAAATCTGGCTTACACCCGTTGTATGCGAACGTTAGAATCTATCACACCCGATCATCACGTGGTGCTTCGAAACAACGAACCTTCGCAACGGTGCATAGTTAGGGGGAACACATCTCTTGAAATTTTAGTGAGGGATCATCTTATTTATGCTACCGTCGTTCTAAGCAAATAAGATGTAAACAAAACAAACATCACATGCAAATCATAAAGTGACATGATATGGCCAATATCATCTTGCGCCTTTGATCTCCATCTTCGAGGCGCGGCATGATCACCTTCGTCACCGGCATGACACCATGATCTCCATCATCGTGTCTTCATGAAGTTGTCTCGCCAACTATTACTTCTACTACTATGGCTAACGGTTAGCAATAAAGTAAAGTAATTACATGGCGTTTTTCATTGACACGCAGGTCATACAATAAATTAAGACAACTCCTATGGCTCCTGCCGGTTGTCATACTCATCGACATGCAAGTCGTGATTCCTATTACAAGAACATGATCAGTCTCATACATCACATATATATAATTCATCACATCCTTTTGGCCATATCACATCACATAGCATACCCTGCAAAAACAAGTTAGACGTCCTCTAATTGTTGTTGCATGTTTTACGTGGCTGCTATGGGTTTCTAGCAAGAACGTTTCTTACCTACGCAAAAGCCACAACGGTGATATGCCAATTCCTATTTACCCTTCATAAGGACCCTTTTCATCGAATCCGATCCGACTAAAGTGGGAGAGACAGACACCCGCTAGCCACCTTATGCATCAAGTGCATGTCAGTCGGTGGAACCTGTCTCACGTAAGTGTACGTGTAAGGTCGGTCCGGGCCGCTTCATCCCACAATGCCGCCGAATCAAGATAAGACTAGTAACAGTAAGCAAATTGAACAAATCATCGCCCACAACTACTTTGTGTTCTACTCGTGCATAGAATCTACGCATAGACCTAGCTCATGATGCCACTGTTGGGGAACGTAGCAATAATTCAAAATTTTCCTACGTGTCACCAAGATCAATCTAGGAGATGCTAGCAATGAGAGAGAGGGAGTGCATCTTCATACCCTTGAAGATCGCTAAGCGGAAGCGTTACAAGAACGCGGTTGATGGAGTCGTACTCGCAGCGATTCAAATCGCGGAAGATCCAATCTAGCGCCGAACGGACGGCGCCTCCGCGTTCAACACACGTACAGCCCGGGGACGTCTCCTCCTTCTTGATCCAGCAAGGGGAGAGGAGCAGTTGAGGGAGAACTCCAGCAGCACGACGGCGTGGTGACGATGGAGCTCGTGGTTCTCCGGCAGAGCTTCGCCAAGCTTCGCGGGAGGAGGAGGAGGTGTTTGGGAGGGGAGGGCTGCGCCTTGGATGTGGTGCGGCTGCCCTCCCACCCCCCCTCTATTTATAGGGGCAAGGGAGAGGGGGGCCGGCCCCTCCAGATGGATCTAGAGGGGGGGCGGCGGCCAAGGGGGGGAGGCTTGCCCCCCAAGCCAAGGGGGGCGCCCCCTTTAGGGTTTCCCCCCAACCCTAGGCGCATGGGCCCTAGGGGGTTTGGCGCCTAGCCCACCTAGGGGCTGGTTCCCCTCTATATTCAGCCCATAGGGTCCTCCGGGGCAGGTGGACCCTCCCGGTGGACCCCGGAACCCTTTCGGTGGTCCCGGTACAATACCGATAGACCCCCGAACACTTCCGGCAACCGAATAAGGACTTCCCGTATATAAATCTTCGTCTCCGGACCATTCCGGAACTCCTGGTGACGTCCGAGATCTCATCCGGGACTCCGAACAACCTTCGATAACCACATACTATTTCCCATAACAACTCTAGCGTCACCGAACCTTAAGTGTGTAGACCCTACGGGTTCGGGAACCATACAGACATGACCGAGACGTTCTCCGGCCAATAATCAACAGCGGGATCTGGATACCCATGTTGGCTCCCACATGTTCCATGATGATCTCATCGGATGAACCACGATGTCGGGGATTCAATCAATCCCGTATTCAATTCCCTTTGTCTATCGGTATGTTACTTGCCCGAGATTCGATCGTTGGTATCCCTATACCTTGTTCAATCTCGTTACCGGCAAGTCTCTTTACTCGTTCTGTAACGCATGATCCCATGGCTAACTCATTAGTCACATTGAGCTCATTATGATGATGCATTACCGAGTGGGCCCAGAGATACCTCTCCGTCATACGGAGAGACAAATCCCAGTCTCGATTCGTGCCAACCCAACAGACACTTTCGGAGATACCTGTAGTGCGCCTTTATAGCCACCCAGTTAAGTTGTGACGTTTGGTACACCCAAAGCATTCCTACGGTATCCGGGAGTTGCACAATCTCATGGTCTAAGGAAACGATACTTGACATTAGAAAAGCTCTTAGCAAACGAACTACACGATCTTGTGCTATGCTTAGGATTGGGTCTTGTCCATCACATCATTCTCCTAATGATGTGATCCCGTTATCAATGACATCCAATGTCCATAGTCAGGAAACCATGACTATCTTTTGATCAACGAGCTAGTCAACTAGAGGCTTACTAGGGACATGTTGTGGTCTATGTATTCACACATGTATTACGGTTTCCAGTTAATACAATTATAGCATGAACAATAGACAATTATCATGAACAAGGAAATACAATAATAACCATTTATTATTGCCTCTAGGGCATATTTCCAACAAAAACCATTGCCTTTGAATGAATCAGACTGATACAACAACCCAGACACACCATCGAACTCAAGATATGACGCCAGCATTCGATGAAGGCGTCGGAGGAGGAAACCATACCTGCCAACCGCGATCCCAACACATGATCCGCCATCTTCTAGATGCCGCCAACGCAGACCGATATCTGCATCCGCTCTTGGACTACCTGCAAAACTCCACGCCGACGCAACGACGGAGCCCGAGGACACATGTCCACCACATGGATGTTGGCGCTGCCACACCATCCCAACTTGAAGAGATAGCCACAAGGCCCATGGCCAACCACAGAGCAGAGCACCACGTTGAGAAGAACCGGAGTACTTTTATTCACCGTTGCCGCCCCCCTCACCGAAGTCACTAAAGGAAATATACCCTATCGTGGAATTGTCATGGCAGATGTTCTAGTGTGAGGACTTAATCGTGCAGCCATCGCACTAGGTTAGCTTAAAGGGGTTAAACGGGATAAAGGACATAGGAGTTTATACTGGTTCGGCCCCTTGTGGTGAAGGTAAAGGCCTAATCCAGTTTGAGGTGGTATTGCTTATGTCTCGATCACCAGGGAGCGAATACGCTTGACCTAGCTTTCGATATGTTCTCTCTTTCCCTAAACCGCCGCCGGGTCGCCCCTTTATATACACAGGTTGACGCCCTGCGGCTTACAGAGTCCCGGCCGGCTCATAAACATGTCCGGCCTGGTAACTAATTACACTTGCCTTACGATACAAGTCATGCATATATGGCGGTTTACACCTATGGGCCTTAAGCCGCCTTTGGGCCTTGGGCTCTTAATAAGCCATCCTCATGAACCGCCATCTTCGATACCTTCATGGGCTTCGTGATATTGAAACTCCGTTGGTATAACCCGGCCCCTCCTGGGCGGGTCATACCTAATAGTTATATCCCTAACATTAGGCCCCAGGTTGATTTGAACTTGTTCATGTCAATCTTCAACACTTAGGAAAAATCCTCCTTCACTTGTTCTCGCAAGATATTGTAACCCGCCATGACGTCATCTCCTGGAATTACGGAAAACCGCCATGATGTCATCTGCCATTAATTTCGCACAATACCCAACATATTTAATAAATCCTTATCTTTAATAACCATCCCGAAAATCAAGGTGTTGGAACAGCTAGATAATCATTCTTTGGCCTCCTCGATTCTCGCGCCCGCCTCTTACCCCTTTCCTTATAAATAGGGTCAGGCATCCTTTTAATTTTCCCCTCTTTTCCTTCTCGTCTTCCACCACCCTCCGCGACGCATCTGCACGCCTGAGCACTGCCGCCGCCGAGCTTGTCAACCTCCTCGACCCTGGCCGCTGCATCGACCTGAACGCGACCAGAGAAAAACGCGGCGCCTCTCCTTTGCTCAGTGGATCCAATAAGTGCCTTTCCTTTCTCCGCTGTAGATCTCCATTAGGGTTTCTCGAAGTTCTTCAAAGTTCATCCTTGTTCTTCGCTGTAGCTTGTAATTTTGATTCAACCTTAGCACTCCTCCTGCACGGCGGCAACCGTGATACTTGTTTTTGTTATTAGATCATCTCCGTCGCGTAAGAAAGAACCAATCTGAACATATGAACTGCTCGAGCACTGTAATTTAGGTCAAAAATAGTTTCCATTATCCGAAGTGTCCCAGATCTGAAATCCTAGCATCAATCTGTGAAACCTGTTTGCTTCAACACTTAGTAGAATTCGCTTTTGATAGATTTTGAATACCATTGCTGTCATGGTGGCTTACATCGTTGATTTATAACTATCCATATATCATTAGGCCCCATTTAAGTCGCCAATCTGAATATACTGCAATGTTTAACTCCGGCTTAACGAATCAACTTAAACCGGCAAATTTTCTTTCTTTTAGGTTTCTTCCTTCACAATGCCGAAAATAGTCACTTCATGCAATTGGGTTCCCTCTATTGTAACTGAAGACACACTCAAAGATTATGTCAAAATTGGCTATTTACCAGCCAAGAATGTCCTGCATTGCTGCGCCCCCAAGCCAAGCGAAGTGAGACCTCAGCCCAAAGATGATGAGGTCATTGTTTTTACTGATCACATGAGCCGGGGCTTCTCACCGCCCGGTTCTAATTTTTTTTTTTAGATGTTCTGCACTTCTTTCAACTCCATCCTCAAGACATCGGACCTAATTCCGTGTCAAACATCTGCAACTTTCAAGTTTTCTGTGAAGTGTACCTTCAAGAAGAAGCCAGTGTTGAACTCTTCAGGGAATATTTTTATCTGAATCGGCAAAACGAGTGCACCAATGGACCCAGCTTAGAACTTGGCGGGGTCTCGATTCAACGTAGAAGAGACGCTATCTTCCCCTATGCTCGCCTGCCGAGTCACCCCAAAGACTGGAACCAAACATGGTTCTATTGCAAAGATAATTCACCAGCTGATGAAAATCCACTGCCGGGTTATCGTGCTGAACAGCTCAACCCAAAACATCATCTTCCTGAAAAACTCACCACTGCCGAACGTGCAAAGCTTGCACCCACTTTTGAAAAGGTCAAAGCCCTGTTGGGAAACGGGTTAACCGATATTGACTTGGTTCGGTGCTGGGTGTCTTGACGAATCATACCATTGAGCTGCCGATCCGGCTTAATGTGCACTTACACGGGTGGTGCAAAAGATCCACTTCGCCACAGCTCCGTGTGCCTAACTGATGATGCCATCAATGAAATGACCAAAACCCTTCTGAACGAGAGCATGGGAAGCTGCAGCAAAGTGGGGTTGAACCCTTTTTGCAAACTGAACCCTCCACCAGATGTGAGTCTCTAAATTACTTACTTCACCTTACTACTCAAATATTCCATTAACTTAACTTTGATGATTTTCACAGGCTGAATCTGATTTCTGGAAAAAGGACTATGATCACGAAGCTGCCAAGAGGGCCATGGTCAAAACAAAAGCCGCCAAGAAGAATAAGAAAAAATTAACTGCTTCTGAGCTGCTTGAACTGGACGACAGTTCTGAGTCGGAGGTAGCCCTTGATTCCCTTGGCTCCTTTTTCAACAATCTTATTGACTCTGATTATCATCAGGATGACACGGGGGCCAGTCAAGCGGTCGAAGAAGAGGTAATGATTATTTCCTCTGACTCTGAGCCTTTGCCAAGACAGAAATTTCGACGGGTAACCCGGAAAGTAAGCTTTTACCACCCCTTAGCTCATTTGGATCCTCACTTTCTTTTAAAGCACTAGCAGCACGAGAACCGGCGAAAAACTCGGAACAGTGGAGGTGAAGAGTTATCCTCCGGTTTACCAAATACTCCAGCTCCGTGCAAACGTCGAAACGAGGTCCTTCCAGATTTAAACTCCTTTTATCCGCTGGTGGGTCATATTCGCCAGCCACTTAACTCTTCCGATTCAAATTATCAGGAGGCTTCTCGCTCTTCCTCCGGCGACTCATCACAGACCCAGCTGCCGGCTTTCAAAACTGCCCCTGGGTAACAACAATTACTTTTTATTCTCTACCTCCTTGTGCTCTTATTTGTACTGACTTGTCATATCCCGTGCAGTGGACAAGCAAAGCCTAGCAAGAAGGCAAAGGTGACCAAGCCGGCTGAAGATCCTAAAGTCCATGAACCGGAGCAGCAAGTCCCCGCATCAGACGCTTCTAAAAAACAACCGGAAGAACCTGCCCATGATGTCCCGCCGGAGATTCCTAATCTCTCCCATGATCACACAAATATCAATCCTTTGAACACCGAATCATCAAGCCCACTTAAACCGTCAGAAGAGCATAGTGAAGATGTTATGATCACTGGCACCAGCTTCAAAGAACCGGGACAGCCTACCGTCTTGGCCAAGCACTCCGCCAAAGAAGAATTCGTTGAAAGGCGGAAAGTGAGATTTGACATTGCTGATTATTCTCAACTAAGCGTCAGTGAAGTATTCTCTGGTTATCTCAACCAAGTTCATACCAGGCGCGATCTTGAGATTGACATGGTGAAACAGATGCACCAAAAATATGAGGTATGAATTCCAGCTTAAGTAATTTATGCATATCCTGTCAGCCCCCAAGTCTACTATATATAATAGAATAGAATATGCTGTAGACTTGGAATAGCGATGAGTATAAAATATCTTTGATAAAAGATCCCTCAAAAGCCGTCTTTCACTTTCAGAATTAAACCGGACTTTAATGATCAACATTGCATCCATAGCCCCCAAGGGCTGGTTTAATCCGCATGAATGAACCGGTACTTATCATTGTGTAAAGATCAAAACTTACTTGTGTAGCCCCCATGAACCGGTTGTGATTGTTTGCGGCACAACCGGGTCATCATAAAGAAGTAATGAGACGCGAGCAAATATGCATTAGCCCCCAAGTGCCAAGCACTCTTGCTTGCAAAGTGCTTGGGACTTAGTCATATAAGCTGTTGTATGAAGAATTTTCGGTAGGCATTAGCCCCCAAGTGCCAAGTGTTGTTGCTTGCAAAAGGCTTGGGACTTATATTCCTGTAACCCGGATATGAATGTGATTGCAAATCTATGCTTGTATAGAACGCCACTACTCAACTTCAATCGCAATTGGCTGATGCAAAGACCCGTCTGGAGAATCAAGAATCTGAGACCCGGAAAGCCGATTCAAAATTCCAATTTAGTGTGGCTGAAACGGAAAAGCTGAAGACCGGTTTTGAGGCTGAAAGAAACGCCTGGGCCGAAGAGAAAACTGCCTTGACGCAGCGGGCTGAAAAGGCGGAGGCGGCTCTTCAAGAGATGACGACTGAGCTTACCGGTTTAAAACACCGTGTATCCCAGATGGTTTCTGCTATCTTTGGTGAGTCGCCTTGCTAGCATCAAAATTGAATCTTTTCCTTGATGGTATAAATCGCCTCTAACCAACCCATAATTATTACTCAGGTCCCAGGAGCAGCAATCTTAGCCAAGAAATGCTTGTGAAGCTCAAGGCTGTTTATACACTTGTTGAAAAGCTATATACTGGAACTCAGCGCGCACTGGCCACGATTTCTCCGAATAACCAAGCACCTACTCTCTTGAGTGATGTCTTTAAAAAACTCTCTGTTCTGCCTGCTAGGATTAACGAGATGAAGCGGTCATCTACAAGAGCCGGTGCCATGACAGCTTTAAGTCGGGCCAAAGCATGGTTACCAGAGCTAGACTCGGCTGAGATAGCTACTGGATATCCAAGCTTGAAAGAAGACGGCACTTCATTTGACCAAAAGGACTTTGCTGCCTGTGTGAAAGAAATACGTCCTCTGGCGACTCTGATTGCTGATGAGACAAATCTGTCAAAATATCAGCCGGCTTATGATGTAGAAAATCAGAAGATGCCCACGCCGGCTTATAAAGTGATGGATCTGATTCCCCCAATCCGTAAGCATACTTTTGCCCCTGAAGTTGATCCGTCCGACCTTATAGATTATGAAGCTGAATTCCATGCCTTATGTGGCATTGATTGGTCATCACCAAACTTCCAGACGGCGGAGGAGGACGAAGAAACAGAGAAGGATGATCCAGAAGCTTCAAGTCGTCAAGACTAAGAAGATTGATCCGCTGGGCGGTTCAAATATTTGAACTTCTAAAAACACTTGATCTTTTTGGCTCACTGAGTCATGTAATAGGCTAGTGAAACTTTGATCTGCCGTGCCATCGTGCACGTTTTTGTTTTGTGCAACACTGTTTGATCCGCCATTTGAAAAGCTACCATTTTATGCTTATGATGGTGTCGACTTATGCAGATGAGATTTAGTATTACCCTGCACACAAGTAGATCACAAGTGCCCTGGCGGTTTACCGCAGGCGGGTCATAATACCCCATATAAAACCACTGGTGACTAAAACAGTTCATAACCAGGGCCGGTTTAATCATGATTAAATATAAAAAACATCATACCTGTGATATGGGATTAAAAACTGCCGGCTTACCATACCAATGCAGTAAGGGTGATAACCCAAAACTTAGAACATAACGCTTCCAAGCATAAATCCATCATACCCTGGCGACTTATAATCTTAAAGCCAGACTGGGTTAATAAACTCCGGATATGCTCAGATATGAGCCATAAAGATGAAGGCTACATGGCCTGAATTGTCTCAAGCCATATGTTAATATGGCGGAAATATATGAATCCCAAAAAATGCTCAGAAAAAGATACTGAATCAAAATCGGGAAACGAGGCTTTCATAGGCCGCCAAGCCTAAAGCTCCGAGGCTTTCATGGGTTGCCAAGCCACTGAGTTAACCTTTTACACTTTGTGAAACCGGCCTCACATGACCGCCGTTTTAACCTTGACAAGTTCAGGGTCTATGTAAGATTGACTGTCAAGCGTAGGGCTTGTCATTCCGGGATTACCCGGGCGGAGTGGCAGTTTCTACAAAGCAGGATAACCGGGAAGGTTTTGGTGAATACACCCGGTGTTCCAAGCCAGCTCACGAGGGTAGTAACGCTATGTTCTCTTTGGTGAATACACCTATGTTTGAACAGGAAGCCCCCACGTGCTTTAGGGCGTATAAGCCGGACCAAGAGGGATATTCACAGCTATGCTCAATGAGCAGGAAGCCCCCAAATGGCTTGTGGCATTGAGCCGATCAAGAGGGATATTCAAAGCTATGCTCAATGAGCAGGAAGCCCCCAAGTGTGACCTATGGAATTGAGCCGATCAAGAGGGATATTCACAGCTATGCTCAATGAGCAGGAAGCCCCCAAATGACCATGTGAAGATGTGGCGTTGCGCCGGATCAAGAGGGATATTCTCAGCTATGCTCGGTGAGCAGGAAGCCCCCAAATGTCCATTTGTAGTAAAAAAGATTCTTTATTCTTTGAGATGAAAGGAACAGAGGCCCTGTATTAACAGGGGTGCCATCTTTATTATAATCATCATAATATATACATTGTCAAGATATGTACATTGTAAGAGCCGGTGGCTCAAGTGTAGTAAGGCCGAAGATGAGCAATATTCCACGGCCGATGGGTCTCCTCCTCCGACGTGCGTGAGTCCTTGTGGTCTCGAACATCGATAAGATAGTATGACCCATTGTTCAGATTCTTGCTGACCACAAAGGGTCCTTCCCAAGGTGGGGATAACTTGTGCATATCAGTTTGATCCTGGATAAGCCGGAGTACCAGGTCTCCTTCTTGAAAGGTTCTGGTTTTAACCCGGCGGCTGTGATAATGGCGCAGATCTTGCCAGTAAATCATCGAACGAGCCGCCGCAAGTTCACGCTCCTCATCTAACAGGTCAAGTGCATCCTATCATGCTTTTTCATTGTCAGCTTCAACATAAGCCGCCACCCGGGGCGAGTCGTGACGGATGTCGCTAGGGAGAACCGCCTCAGCTCCGTAAACCATGAAGAAAGGCGTGTAACCCGTAGACCTATTGGGGGTAGTATTGATACTCCATATCACTGATGGTAACTCCTCCACCCAACAACCCAGCGTCCTCTGCAAAGGAACCATAAGCCGGGGCTTGATGCCTCTCAGGATTTCTTGATTTGCTCTCTCGGCTTGACCATTAGATTGGGGTGAGCCACTGATGACACATCAAGCCGGATATGCTCACGTTGACAAAATTCTTTCATAGCACCCTTGGATAGATTAGTGCCATTATCAGTTATAATACTGGCGGGAAAGCCAAAACGGAAAATCACCTTTTTGATGAATTGAACCGCCGTTGCCGCATCACATTTACTGACTGGCTCTGCTTCAACCCACTTTGTAAATTTGTCAACTGCCACCAGGAGGTGTGTCTTTTTATCCTTGGATCTTTTGAAAGGCCCAACCATATCAAGCCCCCAAATTGCAAACGGCCAAGTAATTGGAATCATCCTCAATTCTTGAGCCGGCACATGAGCTCGTCGTGAAAATTTCTCACAACCATCACATTTACTGACCAGATCTTCAGCATCAGCGTGAGCCGTCAGCCAATAAAATCCATGACGGAAAGCCTTAGCCACAAGAGACTTAGAGCCAGCATGATGGCCACAATCTCCTTCATGAATCTCACGTAGAATCTCACGACCCTCCTCTGGGGAAACACAACGTTGAAACGCCCCCGTAACGCTGCAATGGTGCAACTCTCCATTGACAATTGTCATCGACTTAGACCGCCGGGTTATCTGCCTGGCTAAAGTTTCATCTTCAGGTAACTCTCCCCGGGTCATATAAGCCAAATAAGGAACTGTCCAATCAGTAATAGCATGAAGAGCCGCCACCAATTGTGCCTCCGGGTCAGGAATAGCCAGATCTTCCTCTGTAGGCAACTTGACTGAGGGGTTATGCAGAATATCCAAGAAAGTGTTAGGTGGCACCGGCTTACACTGAGATCCTAACCGGCTTAAAGCATCAGCCGCCTCATTTTTCCTGCGATCAACATGTTCAACTTGATAACCCTTGAAATGACCCGCAATAGCATCAACCTCTCGACGATAAGCCGCCATGAGTGGATCCTTAGAATCCCAAGTGCCAGAAACTTGCTGAGCTACCAGATCTGAGTTGCCAAAGCACCTCACCCGGCTTAAGTTCATCTCCTTAGCCATCCAAAGACCATGGAGCAAGGCCTCATATTCAGCTACATTGTTAGTACAAGGGAACATCAACCGGAGAACATAAGAAAATTTATCACCTCGTGGGGAAGTCAATACAACTCCAGCTCCCGAGCCTTCCAACTGCCTAGACCCATCAAAGTGAATAGTCCAATATGTGTTATCCGGCTTCTCCTCAGGCATCTGCAACTCTGTCCAATCATTGATAAAATCCACAAGTGCTTGAGACTTGATGGCTATACGGGGCACATACTTTAAACCATGAGGTCCAAGCTCAATGGCCCACTTGGCTACCCGACCTGTGGCTTCTCTGTTTTGAATGATATCCCCTAAGGGGGCAGAACTAACCACAATGATAGGATGACCCAGAAAATACTACTTAAGCTTCCGGCTAGCCATAAAAACCCCATACACAAGCTTCTGCCAATGTGGATACCTCTGTTTCGACTCAATAAGGACCTCACTGATAGTAAACCGGCCATTGAACCGGATATTCTTTGCATGTTTCCTTCCTTTCCACCACAATGGCAACACTAACAGCTCGGCTATTGGCAGCTACATATAACAGCAAAGGCTCTTTATCAATGGGAGCAGCAAGAACGGGCGGCTCAGCCAACTGTTTCTTCAAGTCCTCAAATGCTTGATTAGCAGCATCACTCCAAACAAAGTGATATGTTTTCTTCATCATCTGGTACAGCGGTATAGCCTTCTCACCCAACCGGCTTAAGGCCGCAATACGACCTGCCAGACATTGAACATCATTGACACATGCCGGCTTAGCCAAGGAAGTAATGGCATTGATCTTCTCTGGGTTAGCTTCAATGCCTCTGTTGGAAACCAGAAAACCCAAAAGCTTACCAGCTGGTACACCAAAAACACACTTGGCCGGGTTAAGCATCATCTTATAAACCCAGAGATTATCAAAGGTCTCCTTCAAATCATCAATCAGGGTCTCCTTCTTCCTGGACTTAACCACAATATCATCCACATAAGCATGAACATTACGCCCGATTTGCTCATGAAGGCAATTTTGCACACACCGTTGGTAAGTCGCCTGGGCGCTCTTGAGCCCAAAAGGCATAGACACATAGCAGAAGGCTCCAAACGGAGTGATGAAAGTTGTCCTCTCCTGGTCCTTAACTGCCATCTTGATCTGATGATAACCAGAATAAGCATCCAAGAAGCTCAAACGCTCACAACCCGCCCTAGCATCAATAATCTGATCAATACGAGGGAGAGCAAAAGGATCAGCCGGACAAGCTTTGTTTAAATCTGTGTAATCTACACACATACGCCAAGTGCCATTCTTTTTAAGTACTAACACCGGGTTAGCTAACCACTTAGGATGAAAAACTTCAACGATGAATCCTGCTGCCAAGATCCGGGCGACCTCCTCACCAATAGCCTTACGCCTCTCTTCATTGAAACGGCGGAGGAATTGCTTGACTGGTTTAAACTTTGGATCAATATTAAGAGTGTGCTCAGCGAGTTCCCTTGGTACACTTGGCATGTCAGAAGGCTTCCATGCAAAGATGTCCCAGTTCTCACGGATGAACTCGATGAGCGCGCTTTCCTATTTTGGATCCAGATTAGCACTGATGCTGAACTGCTTGGATGAATCGCCAGGAACGAAATCAACTAGCTTAGTGTCATCTGCCGACTTGAACTTCAAAACCGGATTATGCTCCGTAGTTGGCTTTTTCAAAGATGTCATATCTGCCGGGTCAACATTGTCCTTATAAAACTTCAATTCCTCTGTTGCGCGGCATAAGCAGCGTCACCTTCTTCACACTCCAATGCTATCTTGCGACTTCCATGCATCGTTATAGTGCCCTTGTGACCCGGCATCTTCAGGTGTAAGTAAACATAACAAGGCCTCGCCATGAACTTAGCATAAGCCGGCCGCCCAAACAGAGCATGATAAGGGCTCTTGATCTTCACCACTTCAAAGGTCAATGTCTCAGACCTGGAATCATAATCATTTCCAAAAGGAACCTCCAGAGCTATTTTACCAACCGGGTATGCCAACTTACCAGGCACCACACTGTGAAAGACAGTGTTTGACGGCTTAAGATTTTTATCAGTCAACCCCATGTGACGGAAAGTTTCATAATAAAGAATATTGATGCTGCTACCTCCGTCCATGAGTACCTTAGTGAATTTATATCCTCCAACCTGAGGCGCCACCACCAAAGCCAAGTGACCCGGATTATCAACCCGGGGCGGGTGATCCTCACGACTCCACACAATGGGCTGCTCAGACCATCGCAAGTAACGGGGAACTGCCGGCTCAACGGTGTTCACAGCCCTTTTATGGAGCTTCTGATCCCGCTTGCATAAACTTGTGGTGAAGACATGGTACTGCCCACTATTCAACTGCTTCGGGTTACTTTGATACCCAGATTGTTGTTGTTGATTCCTCTGACTGGACTGTTGATGATACCACCCTGATTGCCTTGATTGCTTGGGTGACCCTGGAAACCGGAATTAGAACCACCACCACCGTAGCCCGGTCCATGAGAGCCGGAACCTGAGCCGCCACCCGGCCCATGATTGCTCTGGAACAAATCAGAATTTTTGAACTCCTTCATAATGTGGCAGTCCTTCCAAAGGTGACTGGACGGCCTTTCCCGCGTACCATGCTTTGGGCAAGGCTGATTCAGCATCTGTTCAAGATTTATACCTGACCCTCCTGCCCGAGGAGGTGGCTTTCCCTTACGACGCTGACCATTATTCTGCGTGTTGGTGTTGGCCGCAAAATCTGAATTGTTATCGGCCTTGCACTTACCATTGCCCCCTGACTCGCCGGGTTATGATGCTGGCTCTTGGTGTTGCCACTCTTCTTTCCCTTCCCTGTCTTTTCATCATCAGACTCGGGGTCCTTGGTACTATCAGAGTCGGCATATTTAACCAAGGCTACCATCAGTTCCCCCATGTCATTGCAGTGGCGCTTGAGTCGCCCTAGCTTCTGCTTAAGAGGCAAAAAAAGGGCAATTTTTCTCCAACATTAGGACCACTGAGTCGGCATTAATGTTATCTGAAGAGTGTAGGATGGCTTTGACCCGGCGCACCCAATGGGTCGTTGACTCGCCCTCTTCTTGGGCACAGGCATCCAAATCCACAATCGACATGGGCTATTTGCACATATCTTTAAAATTCTGGATGAACCAGGCCTTCAACTCAGCCCACGATCCAATTGAATTGGCAGGCAGTCCCTTTAGCCAAGTACGGGCCGTCCCATCCAGCATCATGGTGAAGTACTTGGCACACGCGGCGTCGCTAACCTCCAACAGCTCCATGGCCATCTCGTAACTCTCAATCCATGCCTCAGGGGGTAAGTCGGCTATATAGTTAGGCACCTTACGAGGTCCTTTGAAATCCTTGGGCAAACGCTCATTCCGCAAAGCCGGCACTAAACATGGTACGCCCGTGGTCCTAGAGGTCACACCTGCCTCTACCGACGTCGTTGGATAAGCCAGAGATGGTTGATGAGCCGTGTACTGAGCCGCCAGCTCAGCCTCTCGACGTGCTCTATCCTGATCCATCTGGGCTGAGTATTAACATCACCATGCACCAGGTCATGTCCACGAGGCGGGTTACGGCGCTGCTCACTGCTTGATACCGCCGGGGAGTCCATGTGCCTGTTGTAACTCCGGCTCAGGCGAGGGGTTGAATGGATCCTCTCATGACTGTAAGAATAAGCCTCCTGCTGCACCAATGCTATCTGAAGAAGCTCCCTAGCCTTCCACGTTTCAACCACAGCTGGAGACTCGCCTTCGACCGGGAGAGCCGCCAATCGTGACGCTGCAGCGATCATATTATCCAAAGGGTTAGAATGATGACCCGGCGGTGTTGACACATATTGTGGCGGAACATTGTTCGGACGAGGCGGACCCGTTGCGCGTGGTTGAGCCGGCGCTCCAGCCCTAGGCACGGCTACCGCCCATTTTACCCCTGGCGGGTCACTGGTCCCTGCACTAGGTGTGTTGAAGAGGTTCCTCGCCTCATAAAACGGAGGCAGACGACTCTCGTGCCTTCTCCTCATGACTTCGTTTGAAGCGTTCTGATCCAACGAGAGTCGGAAAGAATCAGCCTCGATCCGTTGTGCATGAGCATCCAGAGCAGCTCGTTCCGCAGTCATCCTCGCGTCTTCAGCCACCAGATCCTCCTTGGCTTGAGCTATCTGATCTCGCGGTTTCGCAACTTCCGCGTTATGCTGATCTTGGTCTGCCGGGTTAACCTCTGCTGTTAACAATGTTGTCAAACTGTCCAATAAGTCGGACAAGACCTGAGCCGGCAGGCGCATAGGGCCTCCTGCCCCGGTCGCCGTCGCCGTTGCTGACCCGGAAATCATTGTTGCCGCAGTCGTAGAATTCTGCCCCAGCTGCGTTCCGGCCATGAAAATTGCGACCCGGTTCGGCGGCTCACAGGGGTTTGGAATACTATCGCCATCGGAACAGCCCCCAAGCCTGCCGTCCTGCAGTTGATACAATGAAGTAGTCTCGCCCATGGACGACTCACCATCAGAATAGATGGCCGTCTCACCGCCAGACATGGATCCTTCCTCAAATTCTGCCCCATGGATGAATCCCACAAAGGCGTGCTTCACGGCGGGTTGAACCCGGGCGGGACATGCACGCTGAGACGTCTCGATAATGTCGGTGCAGATGTCCGGCTCAGGGCCCGGTTCGCCGATCTTGCCGATGAAGACATGGATTCCGCCGAAGGGGACCCGGTACCCGTACTCGATTGAGCCGGCCTCGGGGCCCCAGCCTGCATCGTCAATGTAGAGCTTGCCGCGACGACTCTTGGTCATCCGGCCCACAGCGTACCCTTTGATCCCTTCAAAGTTGCCCTGTAAGAACTCGAAACCACCGTGCGCTGGCCGCACGGTGGGCGCCAACTATCGTGGAATTGTCATGGCAGATGTCCTAGAGTGAGGACTTAGTCGTGGAGCCATCGCACTAGGTTAGCTTAAAGGGGTTAAACGGGACAAATGACACAGGAGTTTATACTGGTTCGGCCCCTTGCGGTGAAGGTAAAGGCCTAATCTAGTTTGAGGTGGTATTGCTTATGTCTCGATTACCAGGGAGCGAATACGCTTGACCTAGCTTTCGATCTGTTCTCTCTTTCCCTAAACCGCAGCCGGGTCGCCCCTTTATATACACAGGTTGACGCCCTGCGGCTTACAGAGTCCCGGCCGGCTCATAAACGTGTCCGACCTGGTAACTAATTACACTTGCCTTACGATACAAGTCATGCATATATGGCGGTTTACACCTATGGGCCTTAAGCCGCCTTTGGGCCTTGGGCTCTTAATAAGCAATCCTCATGAACCGCCACCTTCGATACCTTCATGGGCTTCGTGATATTGAACTGCCGTTGGTATAACCCGACCCCTCCTGGGCGGGTCATATCTAATAGTTATATCCCCAACATGCCCTAGAGGCAATAATATAGTTGTTATTTTATATTATGTTTCCTTATTCATGATAAAGTTTTATTATTCATGTTAGAATTGTATTGATCAGAAACTTAAATACATGTGTGAATACATAAACAAATACCGTGTCCCTAGTAAGCCTCTACTAGACTAGCTCGTTGATCAAACATGGTTAAGGTTTCCTAACCATAGACATGTGTTGTCATTTGATAACAGAATCACATCATTAGGAGAATGATGTGATGGACAAGACCCATCCGTTAGCTTAGCATAATGATCGTTCAGTTTATTGCTATTGCTTTCGTCATGTCAAATACATATTCCTTCGACTATGAGATTATGCAACTCCCGGATACCGAAGGAATACCTTGTGTCCTATCAAACGTCACAACGTAACTGGGTGATCATAAAGATGCTCTACAGGTATCTCCGAAGGTGTTTGTTGGGTTGGCATAGATCGAGATTAGGATTTGTCACTCCGAGTATCGGAGAGGTATCTTTGGGCCCTCTCGGTAATACACATCATAAGCTTGCAAGCAAATGACTAAGGAGTTAGTCACAAGGTGATGTATCACGGAACGAGTAAAGAGACTTGCCGGTAACGAGATTAAACTAGGTATGAAGATACCGACGATCAAATCTCGGGCAAGTAACATATACCGATGGACAAAGGGAATTACATATGTTGTCATAATGGTTCGACCGATAAAGATCTTCATAGAATATGTAGGAGCCAATATGGGCATCCAGGTTCCACTATTGGTTATTAACCGGAGAGGTGTCTCGGTCATGTCTACATAGTTCTCGAACCCGTAGGGTCCGCACGCTTAACGTTCGTTGACGATATAGTGTTATATGAGTTATATGTTTTGGTGACTGAATGTTGTTCGGAGTCCTGGATGAGATCACGGGCATGACGAGGAGTCTTGAAATGGCTGAGAGGTAAAGATTGATATATAGGACAATGGTATTTGGACACGGGAAGTGTTTCGGGACGTACCGGGAAGGAATCGGGTCATCGGAAGGGGTTCTGGGCACCTCCTGGCAAGTTATGGGCCTTATGGGCCAAAGGAGGGGACAGATCAGCCCATAAGGGGGCTGGTGCGCCTCCGCCCTTGGTTGGCCAGCCCTAGGGAAGGAAAAGGGGGAGGGCTAGCCCCTCCTACCTTTCCCTCTCATGGGAGAAAGGAAAGGGGGGGCACCCTCCCCTGCCTTTCCCCGCACTCCAAATAAGGAAAGGGGGGTGCAGCTTGGGAGGGACCCCAAGTAGGATTCCTCCTACTTGGGTGCCTCCTTTGTATGCTCCTCCCCCCTCCCACCTATATATATGTGGGAGGGGGCGCCTAGCACACAACATACAATTGCCTAGCCGTGTGCGGCGCCCCCTCCACCGTTTACACCCCGGTCATATTTTCGTAGTGCTTAGGCGAAGCCCTGCAGAGATCACTTCACCATCACCGTCACCACGCCGTCGTGCTGCTAGAACTCATCTACTACCTCGGTGTCTTGCTGGATCAAGAAGGCGGAGGACGTCACCGAGCTAAACGTGTGCAGAACGCGGAGGTGTCATACGTTCGGTACTTGATCGGTTAGAGTGTGAAGAAGTTCGACTACATCAACCGCATTGTTAAACGCTTCTGCTTACGGTCTACGAGGGTACGTAGACACATTCTTCCCCTCATTGCTATGCATCTCCATGGATAGATCATTGCGTGTGCGTAGAAATTTTTTGTTTTCCATGCAACGTTTCCCAACAGTTAAGACGTCGAACTGACGAAACCCTAAACTACAGAGGCCCTAATCCTCTAGATACACGGATCCGTGCGCGTGAGCCCCCTCACCACCAGCGACAACCTGGTCGTCGGCAAAGGGGAGCTGCCGGAAGGTTGGTCGACACCTGGCGGCGAGATGAGAACGCTTTTCTTTCTTCCACTAGTCTTGTTCTAGCCATTGAAGCATACAACTAAACCCGCACCCATCGTAGAAAATCCAAGAACTGAGCACCATGGAGGCTGCTTTCTATCCCCACAATCTGTTGGAAATATGCCCTAGAGGCAATAATAAAATGGTTATTATTATATTTTCTTGTTCATGATAATTGTCTATTGTTCATGCTATAATTGTGTTATCCGGAAATCGTAATACATGTGTGAATACATAGACCACAACATGTCCCTAGTGAGCCTCTAGTTGACTAGCTCGTTGATCAACAGATAGTCATGGTTTCCTGACTATGGACATTGGATGTCATTGATAACGGGATCACATCATTAGGAGAATGATGTGATGGACAAGACCCAATCCTAAGCATAGCACAAGATCGTGTAGTTCGTTTGCTAGAGCTTTTCCAAATGTCAAGTATCATTTCCTTAGACCATGAGATTGTGCAACTCCCGGATACCATAGGAGTGCTTTGGGTGTGCCAAACGTCACAACGTAACTGGGTGGCTATAAAGGTGCACTACGGGTATCTCCGAAAGTGTCTGTTGGGTTGGCACGAATCGAGACTGGGATTTGTCACTCCGTATGACGGAGAGGTATCTCTGGGCCCACTCGGTAATGCATCATCATAATGAGCTCAATGTGACCAAGTGTTTGGTCACGGGATCATGCATTACGGTACGAGTAAAGTGACTTGCCGGTAACGAGATTGAACAAGGTATTGGGATACCGACGATCGAATCTCGGGCAAGTAACGTACCGATTGACAAAGGGAATTGTATACGGGATTGATTGAATCCTCGACATCGTGGTTCATCCGATGAGATCATCGTGGAACATGTGGGAGCCAACATGGGTATCCAGATCCCGCTGTTGGTTATTGACCGGAGAGTCGTCTCGGTCATGTCTGCATGTCTCCCGAACCCGTAGGGTCTACACACTTAAGGTTCGGTGACGCTAGGGTTGTAGAGATATTAGTATGCGGAAATCCGAAAGTTGTTCGGAGTCCCGGATGAGATCCCGGACGTCACGAGGAGTTCCGGAATGGTCCGGAGGTGAAGAATTGTATATAGGAAGTCCAGTTTCGGCCACCGGGAAAGTTTCGGGGGTCACCGGTATTGTACCGGGACCACCGGAAGGGTCCCGGGGGTCCACCGGGTGGGGCCACCTATCCCGGAGGGCCCCATGGGCTGAAGTGGGAGGGAACCAGCCCCTGGTGGGCTGGTGCGCCCCCCTTGGGCCTCCCCTGCGCCTAGGGTTGGAAACCCTAGGGGTGGGGGGCGCCCCACTTGGCTTGGGGGGCAAGCCACCCCCTTGGCCGCCGCCCCCCTTGGAGATTGGATCTCCTAGGGCCGGCGCCCCCCAGGGGCCCTATATAAAGAGGGGGAGGGAGGGCAGCCGCACCCAAGCCCCTGGCGCCTCCCTCTCCCTCCCGTGACACCTCTCCCTCTCGCTGAGCTTGGCGAAGCCCTGCCGAGATCCCCGCTGCTTCCACCACCACGCCGTCGTGCTGCTGGATCTCCATCAACCTCTCCCTCCCCTTGCTGGATCAAGAAGGAGGAGACGTCTTCCCCAACCGTACGTGTGTTGAACGCGGAGGTGTCATCCGTTCGGCGCTCGGTCATCGGTGATTTGGATCACGACGAGTACGACTCCATCAACCCCGTTCACTTGAACGCTTCCGCTCGCGATCTACAAGGGTATGTAGATGCACTCCTTTCCCTCTCGTTGCTAGAAGACTCCATAGATTGTTCTTGGTGATGCGTAGAAATTTTTAATTTCTGCAACGATATCCAACAGTGGCATCATGAGCCAGGTCTATGCGTAGTTTCTATGCACGAGTAGAACACAAACTTGTTGTGGGCGTAGATGTTGTCAATTTTCTTGCCACTACTAGTCTTATCTTGTTTCGGCGGCATCGTGGGATGAAGCGGCCCGGACCGACCTTACACGTACGCTTACGTGAGACAGGTTCCACCGACTGACATGCACTAGTTGCATAAGGTGGCTAGCGGGTGTCTGTCTCTCCCACTTTAGTCGGATCGGGTTCGATGAAAAGGGTCCTTATGAAGGGTAAATAGAAATTGGCATATCACGTTGTGGTTTTACGTAGGTAAGAAACGTTCTTGCTAGAAACCTATAGAAGCCACGTAAAAACATGCAACAACAATTAGAGGACGTCTAACTTGTTTTTGCAGCATATGCCTTGTGATGTGATATGGCCAAAAGGATGTGATGAATGAAATATATGTGATGTATGAGATTGATCATGTTCTTGTAATAGGAATCACGACTTGCATGTCGATGAGTATGACAACCGGCAGGAGCCATAGGAGTTGTCTTTATTTTTGTATGACCTGCGTGTCATTGAATAACGCCATGTAAATTACTTTACTTTATTGCTAAACACGTTAGCCATAGAAGTAGAAGTAATCGTTGGCGTGACAACTTCATGAAGACACGATGATGGAGATCATGGTGTCATGCCGGTGACGAAGATGATCATGGCGCCCCGAAGATGGAGATCAAAGGAGCAATATGATACTGGCCATATCATGTCACTATTTGATTGCATGTGATGTTTATCATATTTTGCTTCTTATTTGCTTAGTACGACGGTAGTAAGTAAGATGATCCCTTATAATAATTTCAAGAAAGTGTTCCCCCTAACTGTGCGCCGTTGCGAAAGTCCGTTGTTTCGAAGCACCACGTGATGATCGGGTGTGATAGATTCTAACGTTCACATACAACGGGTGTAAGACAGATTTACACATGCAAAACACTTAGGTTGACTTGACGAGCCTAGCATGTACAGACATGGCCTCGGAACACAAGAGACCGAAAGGTCGAACATGAGTCGTATAGAAGATACGATCAACATGAAGATGTTCACCGATGTTGACTAGTCCGTCTCACGTGATGATCGGACACGGCCTAGTTGACTCGGATCATGTTTCACTTAGATGACTAGAGGGATGTCTATCTGAGTGGGAGTTCATTGAATAATTTGATTAGATGAACTTAATTATCATGAACTTAGTCTAAAATCTTTACAATATGTCTTGTAGATCAAATGGCCCACGCTAATGTTGCCCTCAACTTCAACGCGTTCCTAGAGAAAACCAAGCTGAAAGATGATGGCAGCAACTATACGGACTGGGTCCGGAACCTGAGGATCATCCTCATAGCTGCCAAGAAAGATTATGTCCTAGAAGCACCGCTAGGTGACGCACCCATCCCAGAGAACCAAGACGTTATGAACGCTTGGCAGCAGCGTGCTGATGATTACTCCCTCGTTCAGTGCGGCATGCTTTACAGCTTAGAACCGGGGCTCCAAAAGCGTTTTGAGCAACACGGAGCATATGAGATGTTCGAAGAGCTGAAAATGGTTTTCCAAGCTCATGCCCGGGTCGAGAGATATGAAGTCTCCGACAAGTTCTTCAGTTGTAAGATGGAGGAAAATAGTTCTGTCAGTGAGCACATACTCAAAATGTCTGGGTTACACAACCGCTTGACTCAGCTGGGAGTTAATCTCCCGGATGACGCGGTCATTGACAGAATCCTTCAGTCGCTTCCACCGAGCTACAAGAGCTTTGTGATGAACTTCAATATGCAGGGGATGGAAAAGACCATTCCTGAGGTATATTCAATGCTGAAATCAGCGGAGGTGGAGATCAAAAAGGAACATCAAGTGTTGATGGTGAATAAAACCACTAAGTTCAAGAAAGGCAAGGGTAAGAAGAACTTCAAGAAGGACGGCAAGGGAGTTGCCGCGCCCGGTAAGCCAGTTGCCGGGAAGAAGCCAAAGAATGGACCCAAGCCTGAGACTGAGTGCTTTTATTGCAAGGGAAGTGGTCACTGGAAGCGGAACTGCCCCAAGTACTTAGCGGACAAGAAGGCCGGCAACACCAAAGGTATATGTGATATACATGTTATTGATGTGTACCTTACCAGCACTCGTAGTAGCTCCTGGGTATTTGATACCGGTGCGGTTGCTCATATTTGTAACTCAAAGCAGGAGCTGCGGAATAAACGGAGACTGGCAAAGGACGAGGTGACGATGCGCGTCGGGAATGGTTCCAAGGTCGATGTGATCGCCGTCGGCACGCTACCTCTACATTTACCTACGGGATTAGTTTTAAACCTCAATAATTGTTATTTAGTGCCAGCTTTGAGCATGAACATTGTATCAGGATCTCGTTTAATTCGAGATGGCTACTCATTTAAATCCGAGAATAATGGTTGTTCTATTTATATGAGAGATATGTTTTATGGTCATGCCCCGCTGGTTAATGGTTTATTCTTAATGAATCTCGAACGTAGTGTTACACATATTCATAGTGTGAGTACCAAAAGATGTAAGGTTGATAATGATAGTCCCACATACTTGTGGCACTGCCGTCTTGGTCACATTGGTGTCAAGCGCATGAAGAAGCTCCATGCTGATGGACTTTTAGAGTCTCTTGATTACGAATCATTTGACACGTGCGAACCATGCCTCATGGGTAAGATGACCAAGACTCCGTTCTCCGGAACAATGGAGCGAGCAACCAACTTATTGGAAATCATACATACTGATGTGTGCGGTCCAATGAGTGTTGAGGCTCGCGGTGGCTATCGTTATGTTCTCACTCTCACTGATGACTTGAGTAGATATGGGTATGTCTACCTAATGAAACACAAGTCTGAGACCTTTGAAAAGTTCAAGGAATTTCAGAGTGAGGTTGAGAATCAACGTGACAGAAAATAAAGTTCTTACGATCAGATCGTGGAGGGGAATATTTGAGTCACGAATTTGGCACACACTTAAGGAAATGTGGAATAGTTTCACAACTCACGCCGCCTGGAACACCTCAGCGAAATGGTGTGTCCGAACGTCGTAATCGCACTCTATTGGATATGGTGCGATCTATGATGTCTCTTACCGATCTACCGCTCTCATTTTGGGGATATGCTTTAGAGACTAACGCATTCACTTTAAATAGGGCTCCGTCGAAATCCGTTGAGACGACACCGTATGAATTATGGTTTGGGAAGAAACCTATGCTGTCGTTTCTAAAAGTTTGGGGATGCGATGCTTATGTCAAGAAACTTCAACCTGAAAAGCTCGAACCCAAGTCGGAGAAATGCGTCTTCATAGGATACCCTAAGGAAACCATTGGGTATACCTTCTACCTCAGATCCGAAGGCAAGATCTTTGTTGCTAAGAACGGATCCTTTCTGGAGAAAGAGTTTCTCTCGAAAGAAGTAAGTGGGAGGAAAGTGGAACTTGATGAGGTGACCCCTCTCGAACCCGAAAGTAGCGCAGCACAAGAAAATGTTTCTGTGGTGCCTGCACCGACTAGAGAGGAAGTTAATGATGACGATCATGATCAAGTTACCACTGAACTTCGTAGGTCCACAAGGACACGTTCCGCACCAGAGTGGTACAGCAACCCTGTCCTGGAAATCATGTTGTTGGACAACGGTGAACCTTCGAACTATGAAGAAGCAATGGCGGGCCCAGATTCCGACAAATGGCTAGAAGCCATGAAATCCGAGATAGGATCCATGTATGAAAACGAAGTATGGACTTTGACTGACTTGCCCGATGATCGGCGAGCCATAGAAAATAAATGGATCTTTAAGAAGAAGACAGACGCGGATGGTAATGTGACCATCTATAAGGCTCGACTTGTCGCTAAGGGTTATCGACAAGTTCAAGGGGTTGACTACGATGAGACTTTCTCACCCGTAGCGAAGCTGAAGTCCGTCCGAATCATGTTAGCAATTGCCGCATTCTATGATTATGAGATATGGCAAATGGACGTCAAAACGGCATTCCTTAACGGCTTTCTTAAGGAAGAATTGTATATGATGCAGCCGGAAGGTTTTGTCGATCCTAAGAATGCTAACAAGGTATGCAAGCTCCAGCGCTCCATCTATGGGCTGGTGCAAGCATCTCGGAGTTGGAACATTCGATTTGATGAGATGATCAAAGCGTTTGGGTTTACACAGACTTATGGAGAAGCCTGTGTTTACAAGAAAGTGAGTGGGAGCTCTGTAGCATTTCTCATATTATATGTGGATGACATACTGTTGATGGGAAATGATATAGAATTCTTGGGAAGCATAAAGGCCTACTTGAACAAGTGTTTTTCAATGAAGGACCTTGGAGAAGCTGCTTATATATTAGGCATCAAGATCTATAGAGATAGATCAAGACGCCTCATTGGTCTTTCACAAAGTACGTACCTTGACAAGATATTGAAGAAGTTCAATATGGATCAGTCCAAGAAGGGGTTCTTGCCTGTATTGCAAGGTGTGCAATTGAGCACGGCTCAATGCCCGACCACGGCAGAAGATAGAGAAAAGATGAGTGTCGTCCCCTATGCCTCGGCCATAGGGTCTATTATGTATGCCATGCTGTGTACCAGACCTGATGTAAACCTTGCCGTAAGTTTGGTAGGAAGGTACCAAAGTAATCCCGGCATGGAACACTGGACAGCGGTCAAGAATATCCTGAAGTACCTGAAGAGGACTAAGGATATGTTTCTCGTTTATGGAGGTGACGAAGAGCTCGTCGTAAAGGGTTACGTCGATGCTAGCTTCGACACAGATCTGGATGACTCTAAGTCACAAACCGGATACGTGTATATTTTGAATGGTGGGGCAGTAAGCTGGTGCAGTTGCAAGCAAAGCGTTGTGGCGGGATCTACATGTGAAGCGGAATACATGGCGGCCTCAGAGGCAGCACAAGAAGCAATCTGGGTGAAGGAGTTCATTACCGACCTAGGAGTTATTCCCAATGCGTCGGGCCCGATGACTCTCTTCTGTGACAACACTGGAGCTATTGCCCTTGCCAAGGAGCCCAGGTTTCACAGGAAGACCAGGCATATCAAGCGTCGCTTCAACTCCATTCGTGAAAATGTTCAAAATGGAGACATAGATATTTGTAAAGTACATACGGACCTGAATGTAGCAGATCCGTTGACTAAACCTCTCCCTAGAGCAAAACATGATCAACACCAGAACTCTATGGGTGTTCGATTCATCACAATGTAACTAGATTATTGACTCTAGTGCAAGTGGGAGACTGTTGGAAATATGCCCTAGAGGCAATAATAAAATGGTTATTATTATATTTCCTTGTTCATGATAATTGTCTATTGTTCATGCTATAATTGTGTTATCCGGAAATCGTAATACATGTGTGAATACATAGACCACAACATGTCCCTAGTGAGCCTCTAGTTGACTAGCTCGTTGATCAACAGATAGTCATGGTTTCCTGACTATGGACATTGGATGTCATTGATAACGGGATCACATCATTAGGAGAATGATGTGATGGACAAGACCCAATCCTAAGCATAGCACAAGATCGTGTAGTTCGTTTGCTAGAGCTTTTCCAAATGTCAAGTATCATTTCCTTAGACCATGAGATTGTGCAACTCCCGGATACCATAGGAGTGCTTTGGGTGTGCCAAACGTCACAACGTAACTGGGTGGCTATAAAGGTGCACTACGGGTATCTCCGAAAGTGTCTGTTGGGTTGGCACGAATCGAGACTGGGATTTGTCACTCCGTATGACGGAGAGGTATCTCTGGGCCCACTCGGTAATGCATCATCATAATGAGCTCAATGTGACCAAGTGTTTGGTCACGGGATCATGCATTACGGTACGAGTAAAGTGACTTGCCGGTAACGAGATTGAACAAGGTATTGGGATACCGACGATCGAATCTCGGGCAAGTAACGTACCGGTTGACAAAGGGAATTGTATACGGGATTGATTGAATCCTCAACATCGTGGTTCATCCGATGAGATCATCATGGAACATGTGGGAGCCAACATGGGTATCCAGATCCCGCTGTTGGTTATTGACCGGAGAGTCGTCTCGGTCATGTCTGCATGTCTCCCGAACCCGTAGGGTCTACACACTTAAGGTTCGGTGACGCTAGGGTTGTAGAGATATTAGTATGCAGAAATCCGAAAGTTGTTCGGAGTCCCGGATGAGATCTCGGACGCCACGAGGAGTTCCGGAATGGTTCGGAGGTGAAGAATTGTATATAGGAAGTCCAGTTTCGGCCACCAGGAAAGTTTCGGGGGTCACCGGTATTGTACCAGGACCACCGGAAGGGTCCCGGGGGGTCCACCGGGTGGGGCCACCTATCCCGGAGGGCCCCATGGGCTGAAGTGGGAGGGAACCAGCCCCTGGTGGGCTGGTGCGCCCCCCTTGGGCCTCCCCCTGAGCCTAGGGTTGGAAACCCTAGGGGTGGGGGCGCCCCACTTGGCTTGGGGGGCAAGCCACCCCCTTGGCCGCTGCCCCCCTTGGAGATTGGATCTCCTAGGGCCGGCGCCCCCCCAGGGGCCCTATATAAAGAGGGGGGAGGGAGGGCAGCCGCACCCAAGCCCCTGGCGCCTCCCTCTCCCTCCCGTGACACCTCTCCCTCTCGCTGAGCTTGGCGAAGCCCTGCCGAGATCCCCGCTGCTTTCACCACCACGCCGTCGTGCTGCTGGATCTCCATCAACCTCTCCCTCCCCTTGCTGGATCAAGAAGGAGGAGACGTCTTCCCCAACTGTACGTGTGTTGAACGCGGAGGTGTCGTCCGTTCGGCGCTCGGTCATCGGTGATTTGGATCAGGACGAGTACGACTCCATCAACCCCGTTCACTTGAACGCTTCCGCTCGCGATCTACAAGGGTATGTAGATGCACTCCTTTCCCTCTCGTTGCTAAAAGACTCCATAGATTGTTCTTGGTGATGCGTAGAAATTTTTTAATTTCTGCAACGATCTCCAACACAATCTGCGTGGGGATTGAACCTAACCCATGTTTATAACTCGTGACTCCTCACATGTCACCACCAACACCCTTTTTTCATTAGCGTCCCTAGCTAACCATAAATCGGTCACGGGAACCACCCCGCCACAGTGAAGCCAGCCCTAGGCAGTTGTCGATGGGTACCCCCTCGCTGCAGAGCCCTAGGTTAATACACACAAGATATCCAACATATTTGGTGAGTTTTTTTTATTTCCTAATGCACAATGTACACATGTTTCAGCACCAATATGGCATAAGATGATGCCTCTACTTTCCATCTTGTTAGAACCTCGTACTTTTGTCTAGATATAAGAACTAAGATAAAATGCAATGATGGTAGGAGTAGGTTAACAAGCACAACGTTAATAAAATTGTTGAATAGTTCCATTTTGTTCTTCATTGCGAGGGACAACCTTTACTAGCTATTATATAACCACACACTTCACTCAACCATGTAAATCATGCAAGAAGGGCATAAGACCATGCTTACCTTTTCCATCTTCAAAGTCTAATAATCCTTTTTACCACGTTAACATGTAAATTAAATGTAACAGAAGAAATGCAGATAAGGTTCTCCACATTCCAATAGTTTAGCTCAAAAGGTTCTTCTCATAAATACGTTGTTGGCTGAAGCTAGGGTTTAAGGTTCATACACATTGAGATATCCAACAAAATTAAATGAGAGTTTTATTAGCTAATGCAAGACGACACACTTTATTTAATGCGCATGAATGGCAAGAAGGAAATTAGACGATGCTTCTGCATTCCATCTCTAAGAACCCAACCATCCTCTAGAATGAGCTATAATACAATAACCAAAATATTAAATAGCACTAGGCCATTAGCTAGTAATATTTGATAAGGTTTTCCCACATTGTAGGAGTTTAGCTGGAAAATCTCTTACCATAAGTACACCATAACTAGGGAATAAGTTTCATACACATGGGATATCCAGCTTATTGGAGACGACGCGAGGGGCAGTCCATTTTTTCATGACCTGCAGGTGTGTGGTTGGTTTTGAGGAGCCTTGGTCATCTATTTTATTCGCATTTGGATGTTTATAATACCTATCTACAAGAGGTATTGACTTTTTCATCATCTTCTTGAGTCACTTGTATCAAAAAAATATAACATCATTGTACAACAATACTCCTATGTAGAAAGTTTTGATGCTCAATCTATCATGAATAATACACTACGTACACAAGTTACTCAATGAGACATGTATAGTGCGATATCCAACAACACTGAATGATGTTTTTATAGCTAACGGCGACACATGTTACTCAACCATGCACGCGAGCGACAAAAATAAAAGTAAAGTAAGATGATGCTTTCACTTTTCATATGTGCTAAAATGTAATAGGCAAAAGATTAAATACCACGTACAATTGTTATTATCAGTAGTTGTTCATAATGTATCTTGCTTTATAGTAGGAGTTTAGCTTGAAAATATTTCGTCATAAAAACGTTATTGCTTGAAGCATGGGTTTGAGGTTAATACATAAGAGATATCCAACCTAATTGGTGATGTTTTTATCAGCTAACACACAATGTACACTATCCTCAATTGTGCATTTCAACAACAAGATGGCATAAGATGAGACCTCTACTTTCCATCTTGTTAAAATCTTGACTTTTGTCGAGATACGATGAACATTCAACAGTGACAGGAGAAGGTTAACTAGCACGGTGTTAATGTAATTGCTGAATAGTTTCAAATTATTCTTCATTGTGAAGTGATGATTTTTATTAGCTGACACGTAACTTCACACTTTACTCGACCAAGTACATCAAGCAAGAAGGACATACGGCCATGCTTACTATTTCCATCTTCAAAGTCAATAATCCTTTTGATCATGTTAACATGTAAACTAAATCACACACAAAATACATATAATGTTTTCCGCAATACAATAGCTTAGCTTAGCTTAGAAGGACTTACGGAGGGAGTACATTGTAGTTTGAAGCTAGGATCTGTGGTGAATGCAAGATATCAAACAAAAATGAATGATGGTTTTATTAGCTAACATGAAACGACACACTTCACTCAACGATGCACATGAACGATAAAAATGAAATATGATGATGCTTCTACATTCCAACTTACAACCGAATCATCCTTTAGAGTAAGGTAGAATACAATAGGCAAAATATTAAATAGCACTAGGTCATTACCTAGTAGCCGTTGATAAGGTTTTCCACATTGTAGAAGTTTAGCTAAAAAATCTCTTACCATAAATAGGGTTTAAGTTTGAAATTCATGGCATACCCAACCTAGTTTGGGAGAGGTTTTTTATTAGCCATCGGACAATGATACACTTTACTCAACCATGCATTCAACAACAAAATGGCATAATTAAGAAAAGTACGCTACTTTCAATATTAGTAATTCGCCCATCATATGTAAGGCACGACGAAATTCTATGAGAAAAGTTAACTCAGCATGTTGTTATCGTCAGTGCCGAATAGGCTTCTCTTGTTCTTGCCATTGTTTTCTTTTTGCATGGTAATATATGTCTCACTCATATCATAGAGATCATAGTACAAGCCACAAAGACGTCCACATGACAAAACTTTAAGGACAACATAACGCAAGCCTTTGCACAAAGAACCACCAACCAAGAAGGAAAATTGCAGTCAGGATCGAAGAATCCCCTGAGGATGATATGCAACTTTGTCGACCTCCAAGGTGGCTCACCACAGGTGAAGTCATTGCCTTTAAATGAACCAAACTGAGACAACATCCCAGACACACCATCAAACTCAAGATCTGACGCCCGTGTTTGCCGAAGAGGAGGAAACAATACCTGCCAACCGCGACCCCAACACACGATCCGCCGCCTTCCAGATGCCGCCAACGCGGACCACTATCTGCATCCGCTCCTAGACTACCTCCAAAGCTCCACGCCGACGCAACGGCGGAGCCCGAGGACACATGTCAACCGCACGGATGCCGTCGCCGCCACACCATCTCTGCTTGAACAGATAGCCACCAAGACGCATCGCCAACCACATAGCAGAACGTCGCGTCGTTAGAGGATATGGAGTACCTTTATTCACCACGGCCGCCGCCCTCGCCGAAGCCAAGACGTCGAAGAGCCGAAACCCTAAACCACCGAGTCCCTAACCCTCCAGGTACACGGATCCGCACGCGCGAGACCCGGCAACCCCCTCCCACCACCGACGACGGCCGAGAGGTCGTCGACGGAGCGGAGCCACCCCGCCGGAAGGTTGGTCGCGCACTTGGCAGCGAGATGAGATCGCACTAAGCCCGCATCCATTGTAGAAAATCCAAGAGCCGAGCACCATGGAGGATGCTTTCTACCCCCCCACAATCTGCGTGGGGATTGAAACCAACCCATGGCTTCGAACTCGTGACTCCTCACATGTCACCGCTCCTGCCGTTGGCGTCCCCAGCGGAGCAACAACCGCCCCACCCCAGCCAGCCCTAGGCGGCTGCCGACGGGCTCCACCCACCCACCCGCCCGCCCACGTCTTCCTCCCGTCCCGTCCCGGGTCTCTCCGCGAGGCGAAACGGAAGCCCCACTCCCCTCCCCTGCCGAAAACCAGCCCCCCGGATTTAAAACTACGGAGGAAAAGGAGTTAGGGAGCGGATTAAAACCCACAAACCCAAAAGCCTATAGCAGCAGCACACCACCAAGCACCCTCCCCCTCCCTCCCTCCCACCGCCCCGTCCCGACCCCAATTCGGCATTCCGGCGCCCGAATCCCCCCAGATTCGCCGCCCCCACGCCGCGGATTCGCGCCGGACCCCACCCTTCCGCGCCCGGATCGGCGGGCTGGTTGGGGGTTCGGGCCGGCAACCGCTGCTTCCGCCACCTGCTCTCGGCGGCGGAGGCCGGCGATCTCGGCGGCCGCGCGGTTTGCTGCTGATCCGGGGCATGCTCCCCCGCCTCGCTCGGTTCTGGTGAGCTGCTCCGCTGCTTCGCCTCCGGATTTCGAGGGATTATGCTTTTTTCCGCTTCATGTCAAGATGCTTCACCAGTTTCCCGAATTGCCATCTAGGTTTACTCGAAAGAGCAGGTTTTAACCATTTCATGCGCTTGATACCCCATTGCTCCGAATTTGCCGACCCTAATTATCGGGCTAGGTTTACGCTGGCTGGGAGTTGGAGTAGCTATAGGTGGTCACCAGTTCAACATTTAGTGCGAGTGTGGGTCTGATGATTTTTCTGTCCTTATTATTACGCAGGGCACTGGGATGAGGCTTAACGGTTTGGAGCAAAACCCGATGCCAGGAATAGAAGACGCCCTGATGAAGGACTCGCCCAAAGCTTCCTCCTTGGAGGTGGAAAAACCTTCCCTTGGTGATGTTGACGTTCTCGGCAGCGGAGGGCCCACGCTTACGGGGAAGAAGAGGAAGGATGTTCCTGCGGGCGAGAATGGCGGCGTGGCAAAGCGAGTGCTCAGGTCGGACACCATGAAGCTGCATGTGGATGCTGAGCCCGAGGGTGAAGCCGCCGCCACGGATGTGAGCGAGGGTGACGCTTTGGAGAAGACTGACTGTGACGCTACTGCGGGTGACAGTCTGGAGAAGACTAACTGCGAGGCTACTGTGGGTGACAGTCTGGAGAAGACTAACTGCGAGGCTACTGCGGGTGACAGTCTGGAGAAGACTAACTGTGAGGCTGTTGCAGAGGAAGGCAGAAGCGGGGCGCAGACAGACGACGCTTCTAAAGGTGATGAGCACATGGATGAGGTTCCAGTGGAAGTGGATGATGCTATAGAAGTGCCAGCTAAGTGTTCTCAGGATAATGTGGAAAGTGCCGGTATTGCTCAAGAGAATGGCTTAGACAACCAAAAAAGCAATTTTGAATCTGATGATAAGAAAGTGAAGGCAGACGAGAAGATTTACTCTGCAACTCGGGAGGAGGAGAATGTGTCTGGAACAAGTGGGGGTAGTACTGATGACTCCCAGGAAAACAAGGGTGCCAATGGACCTTGCCAGGGGGAGGTCATAGACCCATCAGCTGCAGCAAAAGACGATGAACTGTTCATTGATGTAAGCAGAAACAACCCTACTAGCGCATCAGAACCTGTTCAGCAGGATGGTAATGTTGTGCGTACTGAGGGAATGGTACTCCAGAGTGGTGATCAGAGAGTTGAGAAGCATTGTCACGATGATGATGTACATAAAGACACTGAAGCTTCTCTAAATGGTAATGGAAGATGTGTGGCTGATAACAACATCGCATTAACTGATTGCACTAACCATAAAGAGGGCTTAGGTAGCCCTGTAGGCGGAACCAAGGGGGTTTCGACTCCTGACATTGTATTTATAAGGAGAAAGTCGTTAACCAGAAACACATGTGAAATGAAGCAGGTGAAACATGAAGAGGAGGAGGTTCAGTTTGAGAGGAGAGTGACAAGGTCATCTACAATTAAACAAAGAGAAGCTTCTGGAAGCTCATGCAAAAGTAGTGCAAACGCGGCTAGCATGGAAAGCAAGGGGAGAAAGGAAGATGTTGTTCATCATTATACAAGGAAAGTGAGCAATACTGCATCCTTAAAAGCTGACCACACTGAACCTGCTAAACGTGGAACCAACACAAAGAAGAACACACCAAATGGAAAGATTACTGCTCAAAGAAAATCAGGTGTTACTGGTAATGATTATCCTGCAAATATCACAGAGAACAAGGCATCAGCAACAGAGATAAAGATCAATTCGAAGCCACAGCCGTCCATGAGAAGTGGCAACATTGCCAAGGCAACAACAAAAGACGCAGTTTCTCTGGTGGATCAGAATGTCTGTAGTTCAGCTATCACTGAAAAGAATGATACAGAGCTAACAGATTCGGAAGGAGTTAGATCTGAAAACAAGACTGCCGTGCCGAAGTCACCATTATCAGTTGGTGCTAAGATTGTTGCCAGCAAGAAGAGGATGTTGGAATCAGGTCTTGATAAAATCGCTGGAGGGTCACCAGTTGAGACGCCATCCATGAAAAAGACAAGAAGTACTTCTCACACCGAGTTAGATCAATCAAAGAAGTCTTCTGGGAAGATGCTTACAGAGAAGAACTCCGGTCCAGACAAAAAAGATATTTTGATAAAACGGCAGCATCACAGTCGAGCAGCTGAGTTGAGCAGATCTGTTGACCCCTCTAATAAAGATGCCTGCAAGCTTTTACATAATGGATCTGATGTTGATGGAACTGACATCATCATTACCCACAAGAGAAATTGTAGAGGGCGCAGAGAACGTGATGCTCCTGCTGTCCCGATAAAACAAGAGTATTCTAGTGAATCTGAGGAAGTTATTGTCGTGAGAAAAGACAGGCGAAAAAGTAAAGATCCAGTGCATAAACAAAGGTCTGGATCTAGACCAAACCGTTCTTCTGGTTCTCCCAAAGCAAGTTGTTCCAAAGGCAATAGCAACGCAGAATATGGCTCCAGAGCAAAATCTGGAAACCCAGGTGAACCAACAGGCCGTTTTGAACTAAAGCGTCAAATAAGTGAACAGATAAAGACCATACTTCTGGATGCTGGTTGGAAGATTGATCTGAGACCCAGGAATGGCAGAAATTATTGGGACTCTGTCTATATACCTCCAAGTGGTAAAGGATCTTACTGGTCAATCACAAAAGCATACGCAATGTATGAAAGTATGCAATCTGAGCAGAAGGACAAAGCTACAAGCGAGAATTTATCAAAGAAATCTCCGGGCAGCCCTGGCAAAACGGGTGTTTCTATGGGTAGTTCTTTACCACAGGAGATTCTCAGCAAATTAAAAAGAGTAGTTGTTAACAAGCGAAAAACCAAAATTGAGCTTCAGAAGTTAAAAAAGAGGAAGCATGGCTTGCTAAAGAACTCTAAAAATTCAAAGGGCAGGCCAAAGGAAAAGAAGAAGAAGATTTCAAAGGAAAGAAAAAAGCGAGGCGGTTGTGCTCTACTCGCTCGTGGATCAAATCAGGAGGCTGGAAGCAGCAATGGTTTTGCTCCATATGAATGGAAACGCACAGTTTTCTCCTGGTTGATTGATCTGGATGTTCTATCCGTCAACACTAGACTGAAATGCATGGATGAAAGCCGCTCAAAAGTTCTGCTAGAGGGTTTAATCACCAGGGATGGAATTAACTGTAGCTGCTGTAGCAAGGTTGTCACAGTACTCGAATTTGTGGCTCATGCTGGTGGTCAACTGAGCAAACCATACAGGAATATACTTGTGGATGGGCTGGACAATGACCTTTTGCATTGTCTCATTAGTGCATGGGACAAGCAGTCTGATTCTGAAAGACAGGCTTTTTTCCCTGTTAGCACTGAGGGTGATGATCCCAATGACGACACATGTGGTATTTGTGGTGATGGAGGCAATTTGATCTGCTGTGACGGATGCCCCTCAACATTCCACATGAGTTGCCTAGAACTCGAGGTATGTATTTATATACAGAGAGTAAATGGTGTTTATACTTAAAAAAGCGCTTTTCATACAGTTACTGTGTTAGGTTGTTGGCTTAATGCCGATTTTACTCTGAGCAATAACCGTCTGACATTTCTTTCAGTTGTATCGCAGATTTGTCAGCATTTTGGTTTATGTGTCTGATTAATTTAGCAGTTCCTGGATTAGGGAGATATTGAAACGACTAGCATATGACCCCGATTTTTCCCCTAGTATATGGTCTATGGCTAAGTGTATCTGGCGCAGCATTCTCTAATGAGCATGAATATCCAATTTACAGGAACTTCCATCTGATGATTGGCGTTGTGCAAACTGTTCCTGTAAATTTTGTCAGGAGCATTTGAATCATGATGCTCCAGACAATGCTGAAGTTGATTCATTACATTCTTGTTCCCAATGCGAGGAGAAATGTATGTGATCTCTGTGTATCCTAGTTCTTTGGTACTTTGGAATCTTTGATAACTTATTTTGTCAGATTCCGGTTGTTGTTACTATAATGTTGTGTTAGTCAATCATGTTTTTGACTGTTCCACAATGATGATGCCTGCAGATCACCCAGCTTGCTCTCCTGAGACTGAGGACCTATCCAGTGTCTCCAATCAGGCAGGAAATCATTTTTGCCAACAAAGTTGCAGACTGGTAATACTTTGTCAACTTTAGTTCTTCCCTTTCCATGACTTTCTTTCTGGACATATTACGATGTAGTTTTCCATGACTACAATTCTAGCATTGACATTATATATTTTGAGCTAAGTTGAGTGTCACTAGCTTGTGACAACTTGATTGAAAATGTCACTCGTTAAATATCTGCACTTAACCTACTCAACAGAGTTCTATTGCTTTTATTTTTGAATTATGGCATTTAGTTTTTTGTCCAAGTAGCTATACTTGATAAGCGACCAATATAGTATGCAAACCTACCAAAATCATTTACTTCGGAATTTGGATTTCCTTTTCTGAGTTAGTCTTCTGAGACTGAATATTTCCAGTATGGTGACAATTTACTATCTGAAAAACATGCAGAACTTTGCATGCCATCATCCTTGAAATAGTTATTACTTGAGTGATGTTTAAGGATTTGTGTAGTACAGTTGAAATTTGAATATGGATATATGTAGAAGTATTTTGAAATGCTGCATAGGAATATTATTATCATTTTTCCGTCAATATTGTGATATTATTGTACAAACTAATCCACCTTGGATACTGTGGAAAACAAACAAAAATAGTATTGATATTCTATAATGAAGACGTATGTGATCAGTTTAATCGTTACTATTTCTGTTTCACTTTGACTGAAAACAGTTTGGAAAGTTTCCTAATGCTTAATATTTCTGTTTCCTGTATCCCTTTGAAGACCAAACCTGTTCACATGTTATTCTTTATTCTCACTTTCTTTTCCATCAGTCGGCATTTTCCCTCCCTGAATCCTCATCGCACCACGGAATCTAAATAACTTTTTATGCAATGCAGCTGTTTGAGGAATTGCAGAATCTTCTTGCGGTCAAGAAGGATCTTGAACCTGAATTTGCATGCAGAATTATTCAGTGCAGCCATGAAGATGCACCAGAAACAGTTCTTGATTTGGATGGAAGGGTCGAGTGTAATTCCAAGATTGCAGTTGCTCTTTCACTGATGGATGAGTGCTTTCTTCCTATTGTTGACCAAAGAACTGGCATCAACTTGATACGTAATGTTGTGTACAACTGTGGGTAGGCATCTCTCTTAACACAAGCTCATGGTACTCTAAGCAAGCTCAAGGATATTTTGTAGAACTCCTCTGTTGTTGATATGCTTTCGATTTGTAAATCTTTGCACACACTCTCTTTCTGTGCTTCCTCTGCACGTGTGTTTTGGTGGGTGGGGTTGAGTTTACCTTCAATGTTGCTGTAGTTACCTCTTGCTACTCATTTAAGCTGGGTCGTTTTTAATATCCTTCTACCCCTCTCCATGCTTGGCTGTATAGCTATTGACAGATGCAGGTCTGATGGGGTGAGCTCACCTTGCAATATTTTCGTTTCCTCGCCATAATTGTTTTTCCTCGGAAAACGCCAAAGCCTTGTGTCTCCATGGTACAAGCCTGAAATGGCACACGCCCCAGAATTACAATGGTACACGCCAAGTTCTAGGCACCAGCAGTAGAAGCATCGCGAGACCATGGCCCCTGCCCTTGCCCACAACCGGGCTTTGCCCTTGATTATGTCAAACAAGCTGGCGATGCCCTTCGCCATAAAATGATTGTGGAGTTTTAACATTTTGCTTATTCTTGTGATGATAAGATTTTGCTGTCCGTCGGTTTAGTTCTTTGATGTTTTTGAGCTTACATCATGTGTTTCGCTACAATGGCATATAGAGGTATGTGAATAATGCCAAATATGTGCAATATGGTGCGTTAAAACGGCAAAAAAAAGACCCAAGTATTAAAGCATCACCTATGCATGCACCAAATAGCAAACTAACAAAATTGACCAACGACGCCATTCGACAATTAATTGCTTATTCCTAGTTTGATAAAGGGGCTGTTTGGTGGGACCTATTCCTAGTGCTTACGTGTGTGCATATGTGGCTTGGGTAGTTTGAATCTATACGTGGGTATGATCCCTCTGGCTTACTGTATGTTCAGTCACTGGCATACAGAATTGGTTTGGGTGTTTGTTTATGCTGCTGGGCACATTGGTCAAGTTACTTATGTGTAACAGTTGCGTCATGACAGCAAGTTGAACTGGTAACATTTATCAGTGAGAGATGTTTGATTGGTCTCTCATTTCTTGTCTGTGCAGGTCAAATTTTCTCCGGCTGGATTTCCGTGGATTTTATATCTTTATTTTGGAGCGTGGAGATGAAATAGTATCTGCAGCATCAGTCAGGTGGGTTACTTCTTTTGTGTGTATGCCATGTTTTGTGACTGTTCTGCCATGTGTATGCACTGAATACACCATTCATTGTTATCAGAGATTCATCTCCTCGCTTAATATACCGAGTTTGTCTTGTTTCAACTTTCAACCACTAGTTTGCTGACCTATATGGCAATTAGTCATGTATGCTCCAACTATGGAGTGGAAGCTGCATTCCCACTCTAATTTTCCAATGTAGGTGGTCAGGCGATTAGTCAAGTTGCTTGAATATAGGCTACTGATAATTGAATAATTCAAACATGACAAAAATAAGTTATGTTCAATCGTCTAGTACTACTGCTAGCCTGCTAGGTGACGCTTACTAGATCATTACTGTGAGCACTGAGCAGTTTTTACGGAAGTACTCATTTATCCTGATGGTGTTGGTGGTATTCTGTATTAAAGAAAGTAGCTTTATGGCACTGGAACGTTACACTTTAGTAAGATACGTTAGTTATAAACTTATTATTGCTTGCATACTTCATAAAGCTCTTTGCATGCAATTTTGTAGCTTGCTTGTCTAGATATGTCCTACATTATATGCTTTGTTTATGCAACTTTTTAGCCTCGCTATCTGAACTCTAGCATTAAGCAGTAATAGACATCAGACTAACTTTGTGACACTTGCTATTCTCTGGTTGCTCTTGAGTTTCTTTTTTCTTCCGCTGAATTGCTGGATTCTAATAGTTTACTGTTATTATGTCTTATGCTGAAACAGGATACATGGGACCAAGTTGGCAGAGATGCCATTCATTGGTACACGACATATGTATCGGCGCCAAGGGATGTGCCGTCGACTTTTAGATGGAATTGAAATGGTATCTTTACCTGAGCCTCAGATCCATTTAGGCATTCTTCATGTTGCTTATATAGGACAAAAGTTTGGGGATGTTCTATTTAGTACTCCCGTAGTTATGTATGTTTCATTGTAGTAGTTTGTTAATTTGAAGAACTGAACTTCTCAAACCCTAACTTTATGAACTTGTGCAAGATTTTGTTATCAACTTGAAATCTGTTCAAAAGTAGTAGCAGTGAGATTACAAAGGTAGCAAACTAATATTGCCCTCTTGTAAAATGGTATTGAGTTACAATTGGCATGCTACAACTGCTTGACAATGTTTTCTTCATTTGGTACTGAAACCTGTAATGGATATAGCGCATATGCACTCAATGGTAGGGTAATTCCATCATGGTACAGCTACATTAGTGTGTAACTGCCAACACTTTGCACCTTTCCCTACAATAGGTTATAGATGAATTGGCTTGATGTTTTTTGGTTTGATTATCATAGTAGGGTAATTCCATGTATATTCTTAATGCCTTCTCTTATTTATATTTCAGATCCTCAGTTCTCTCAAAGTTGAGAAGTTGATCATTCCTGCTATTAATGAACTTGTGGACACCTGGACATCCAAATTCGGATTTAGCCCACTTGAAGCTTCAGACAAGCAAGAAGTCAAGTCTATCAACATGTTAGTTTTTCCTGGTACAGGTCTTCTTCAAAAGCCATTGCTAAATAAGCAGGCTTCACCTCAGGAACACCCAGGTTCTGAAGGAGGTCAGCACCATGAATAACATGTCTCTTATGTATATTTCATTTTGTCTCCCTGTTTCTTTATCCAATGGTGACTGTCCATTTGTACAATTATTACTTGATTTCTCTGGAGATAAGTTACGAAAAGTATTTAATGTGGATTCTGTTTGCTCTGTTGCAGATGCAGATGCGGAGACCCAAGGTTCGGAGGTCATGGATCAGTTGAACAGCAGCAAAGAAGATGCTGGCAGTTGCAAAGGTAAAAATGCTTTGTAATAACCATTTTCGTGTTCTTTTTGGATCTTAATTTGAAACAGAATTTCAGAGGACAGACTTTGAACTCGAAGTTTAATTTCGCTTTGGAAAGATGGCCAACTCCAGTGCATAATGTTTCTTAAACAACTAATACTTCTTCGACCTATAGTTAATTGCAGGAAAACCCTCCATTTACTATAACATATTAATCTGAAATAACATCCTTGGATAAGCATAGTTTTGTTTAGCATGTCAGTGAAGGTGGTGTGAATACTAGTTTCTTTCTTTGTAGATATAATATAGTAACCCCAGTGCATACTGTTTCCTTTTTTTGAAGGATTAGGACATACTGTTACTCAAACAATCAGTACCTTAATGTACCTATCATACTGATGGGGTTCTCTATGATAAGATCTCCGGGCCATGGCCTGTACTTTTAAGTGTTTAGCAATACACGTATGCATGACAGCATGAGTTCTACTGCAGTATTCTCTATTTACGTGGGTCTCAAGATTTTTAAATCTCAATTGCAGATTGACGAGCCTCGTCTCCAGTTCATTTTGGCCCGACAAGACAACGCAGCCTGCTTCGCAAGAGAGACAGACAGACATGGATGTTGAAACCATTTAGTTATCTTGTTTTAACTCAGCCTGCCTGCCGTGCATCTGCTTCTTCCAGAAAGCAAACCTGAAAGGATGCGTTTTTGAAGACTAGTGCTGTTTTGGCCAGGATTCGATTGGGACAGGACAGCCTGTGTAGTGTGCAGTATTAAAAGTTGTTGACCCCGACCATACCTAACTGTATGTGGAATCCTCAGCAGGTAGAACGGGGATGATAGTTTTATTCTGTGTATTTTGGGGGGGGGGGGTTAACTTAAAAGTCGAAGGCCAATGGCGCCGTGAATCATATCATAGTGGATGTTAGTTGTTACTTATTCTGTCAATAGCTTTGCACTTTTGCAACCAGAAGAAGGAACCTCATTGTCTGTAAGATGCTAGTTGTATGGGCGAAAAAGCTTTGCCATGCATGCTGCTGCGAGTAATTTCAAATCTGAAATTCTAGGATGTTTTAACTGCTGGTAGTAGATAAGCCCCTCTTTGGCTGCCGGCGCCGGGGCTTCCTCCACCGGCAATAAGAAGGCCTTTGACTCTTGCTCATTTTGGTCATCTGGGAAATTTAGAATGAACCTAGCACCCAGCATCCTGCCCGGATGGCAAAGAGGCTTGGTGACTAGATCGGGAAGGCTTATCCTTGTCAACCAAGTCATGAGAGCGCGGGCCACTCATCATCTCATGATTGTGGAGGTGCCTAAATGGGCTCTAGAAAGAGTGGACAGAGGATGTAGGGCCTTCTTCTGGGCCGGGACGGACGAAGTGCATGGCGGTAAATGTGTGGTATCTTGGGCGAGAGTATGTAGGCCAAAGCACATGGGAGGATTGGGCGTCATTGACCTCTTTAAGCATGGCATTGCCCTAAGATTAAGATGGGAATGGCTTCGACGTACGGATGCATCCAGGCCTTGGCAGGGTCTCAACTTAACCGCGGATAAAATGGTAGATCAAACTTTCGGGAGCCTGGTTAAATGGAAGGTGGGAGCGGGAGACAAAATTCTGTTTTGGAAAGATCGGTGGCTCCATGGCGCAACCATCAAGGATATTGCCCCTCTGGTCGTGGCGACTGTCCGTACCCAAGTGGCCAACAGGAGGTTGGTGCGTGATGCTATGTTCATGCACGCATGGATGAACGATGTGGTGGGTAACTTATGCACGGAGGGCCTAACCCAGTTCATCGGGCTTTGGGAGATCATTTCGGAGGTGCAACTTGACGCTCAAACTGAGGACAGCCCCATTTGGATGTGGAATGTGGCCGGAGTATATTCTGCATCTTCAGCCTATAAGATGCTTTGTGAGGGAGGAGTCCGTTTCCACTCCTTCGGTGCCATCTGGAAATGCTGGGCACCTCTTGCGTGTAAGATCTTCATGTGGCTGGCAGTGCAATATCGATTATGGACGTCGGATAGAAGGACTAGACATGGGTTACAAGACCAAACATCTCAATGCTACCTATGTGCCCAGGAGGAAGACACGATCGACCACATTTTGCAGCAGTGTGTGTTCTCGCGGCAAGTGTGGTCTAGTTGCATTGCTAGGATGGGATTGAGGATGGAGCTTTGCCCAGCAAACGACTCCAGGTTGGTGCAATGGTGGTCAGATGCCAGAAAGCGAATACACAAGCAAACTCGGAAAGGATTCGACACGTTTGTAATGCTCATCTGCTGGACATTATGGAAGCAGAGGAACGCGAGAGTGTTCGGATCGGGCCAGATCAGGAACGAGTGGGATACGGTGGACACGATCTTCGACGACTTAAGGACTTGGGCCACGACAGGAGCGTTTGGAGCACAACATGTACCTGAGTAGTAGAGTAGCGTGAGGAGTGGAGTGGAGGTTTGGTAGGGTCGGTTTGTGGCTCTTAGCTAGCGCTTTGTAATCTCTTGTACATATTTTTCTCTCTTCTATAAAGCTAAGGTACGCCTTTGGCGTACCCTCGAAAAAAAAAAACCTAGCACCCAGCACCTCTCCAGTGTCTCTGCTACCCTGATGCCCATATTCGCCTCCGTTGAATCAAAGAGAGAAATGGGGATCCATTTCAATTTTAATTTACTCTCATAACGTCGCAACAAAAGGACACAAGTATAACGAAGTTACGCCGGAAATACAATGGTGCTAAGCAAAGAGAGATCTAGAGGTAGGCCTCTGCGGCGTTGAGGTCGTCGAGGATCTTGTTCTTGACATCTCCCGGAAGCGAGGCGAAGGGCCCTGCCTTGGAGTAGAACTCCGCCAGCGATTTGATGGCCTTCTCCAGCGCCACATACGACTCCTGCATTGCGTCCAATCCAATATTAGAGCGGCAGGTGAGTGAATTCATAGATGGTTTATAATCACGCTAAATAAATCTTTTTCTTCAAAGGGCTAGCTAGTTTGGAAGATTATAAGAGCGTGCAGTTGATTCATGTAAAACTGAATTTCCTGACAAACTTGGTACTAGTTGAGCAACAGCATTCAGAGCATTGGCTTAAGAGAAAGGGAATGGAGTTGCTGCTGGCTGGCTGTACCTCTCTGGCGACGGCGGGCTGGCCTCTCCAGCCGCCGATGAACTCCCGGATGGACGTCTTGGCGGAGTCGGCGCCCCTGCGGAAGCTCGCCGAGTCGCCGGCGGCGTCCCCCTCCCCCAGCGACTCCCGGAGCGTCCGCACCACCTCCCGCGCCGCCTTCAGGTACGCCTTGGGCAGCACCTTCCCGCCCTTGGTCTCCTCGTTCGGGTCGAACAGCGACTTGAAGGCGCCCACCACCCCCTCGCCGCCGTCCTCCTCCGCCGCCCTGGCGCGCCCCGCCGCCGCCACCGTCACCATGGCGCCCGCCAGCGCCCTCCGAGTCAGCAGCAGCCGCGCTCCGCCTGCACTGTTGCGCGCGGCACGCGAGGAGTTAGTCGGCGCGGCAAGAACGAGCGGATGAATGGAGGGGTGGCGACGATGGGTTACGGATAGGCCGCCGCTTGCTCTCCGCGGCTCGCTGCTTCGGCGGCGGCGGCGGCGGCGGCGATGACGACGAGCGGCAGCGGTAGCACCTGCTCGGCCTCGGCAGGGACATGGTGGAAGGCAGTGGAGGCCCAGGCATTGGTGATTGGTCTGCGCAGAGGAGTCGGAATTTGGTTGGAGCTGTGCGCAGGACCAGAGCCTTCCTTCCTTATCTGCAAGACTGCTCTGCTCTACTGACGCGTTGGAGGACGAGACAGAGAGAGAGAGAGAGCGAGTCGGACATGGGCTCGCAGCAGAATGTGTGG